>NW_008751667.1:1305169-1323849 GCF_000715545.1 Opisthorchis viverrini
TATATATATATATATTGCACAGAGGCCTACTCATTTTTCAGTTGTCGCGGTATATTTTCTTGATATTTAATTTGTAATGAGCGTTTTTTGGCTGAAATCCTGTTCGGTTAGACTAACAAAATAAATGAACAGTCCTTTGAGTTTTTAGCATGGGGGTTAACTGAATCAGGGCGTTGGGTATGAACGGGTGCCTCCGGTGACCTGGAAATCGAGGGCCGCGCCGAGCTGCGGGGACAGTGTGCTCTTTCTTTCACTCTAGGTGAACTTTGTGGTTGTACGGCAGAGAAGCATCATTTTGAACGCTGGTTTTGCCATCTCTGATGATGATGTACTCGAGTTCGATCCACATTCATTCACTCACTTCACTCATGTGAGCCTGGATTCCCCATTCTCTGGATCAATTCGAATCAAAGCCATTCGAGTATCCCGGTCATCTCAACGTCTGGTCTACTGAAGAATTCGCCAATAGTACTGACGGATATGGATGATGGAGTCCTTAAGACGAAGGTTTGGTGAGTTATTGTAGAACCCTGGCGCAGTTGCGTGATAAATAACCATGCCGGAGGTAGACCATTTGTCCAGTAAAATCGAGGACACAGGTTCGAGCCCCACCCACACAACCAGCAAGAAATTGCATGTCCTAAAATCCAAGTAATATGACAAGGTATATGAGTTAAGTGGAAGATAATGAGTTGAATAGGTAGTCAGGATATTTTGTTGTCCTTGCCAGGTCGCATATGATTAGTTGTTTACTCATTTAGGCGTCTTGGAAGCTGCAATCCTGCATGTGTAGAGGATCCGAAAAGATGTGAGTTGGCCTGATCATATGGACCAAGGTGGCAGCAAGGTGACGGAGGTCCGGACAGTGCTGCTTTGTTCGTGAAAGTGGCATTAACACTGCGGCCGATCGAGCTGGAGTTTTTAAGAAAGTTCCGTGTGTGAAGCTTCCCTATATCTTTGTAATATACTACTCATAAGGTTGCTGAAAAACCACCGACAGCCCACGACCGGTTTCGACCTTTTTTTTTGGGGGGGGGAGGCTCATCATGCATCGCGATATGTCGAGTATCGTGGTGACTCAAGCATGAGGCGGCCTAATGCAGCACATTCAGTTGCCTGGATACATCCCAAACGAGAGATTCAGCTGGGTTCCAGGTGAGTCTCTCAAAAACAAAAAAACAAATTAGCTTGCAAATGAGTGTTTATTCACTTTCCTATTTCTATTTAATTTGGTAGTGAACGGACCAATGAGACAAACGCTGAAAGGTCTTTAAAACCTTCAAATGGCTACAGACCAAAACCCTTTCGACCTGGAATATACAGACGACACAGTTCTAGTTTTCGGAGTGGAGAAGAAGGCACAGGTATTTTTGCATGAACTGACCCGAGTCATTCCACCCTCGGGGATGCGCTGTTCGCCCATAAAATGTAAGGTTGTGCTTCTGCGCATTCACTCACTGAACAGGCCACTTACAATCCAAATAGAGGCACCCGAAGTCGCGAAGCTTTTCACGGATCTTGAAAGTTGTGCCAGTTCCGACTGTAGTGTGTTGTACATGAGGTCAATGCACGAATCTGCAAGGTTCGGGTTGCGTTTGCTAATTTGAGATACATGCGGGGTCAAAGCGGTACATCCATGAATCTCAAGGGACGTGGTGGTTTTGTTGTATGGCTGTGACAGTTGGCCTGTCTGCAAGCAGTGGGAGTCTTCAAGTCATCGTCAACCGTTGTCACCGTGTAGACTGGTGTCGCCGAATCCGCAACGAGGTAATTTGAAAGCGGGTTTTCGGTTGTGCAACGGGCACTTCTATTAAATAATGTGTCCAGCACCAGAAACTGCGTTGGTTGGGGCATGTGTTGAGCATTGCGAACCATAGTTGCCGAAGAGAGTACTGTTTTCGGTGCCAAATCCCGACTGGTGGAGGCAGACAGGTGGCCAAACCTTGACCTGGCTGAGGGGTGTGAAAGTGATTACGAAACGTTTGAGTGCAGTCGATGCTACTCGCCCACCCAGATGGGGACCGCGTGATCCCCGTAGCGCCTAGTTGGAGACGCTGCAAGATATGACTGTCAATGGCGTTCTTGTTGTCAGTTTCTATCCAGATCGCCTGAATGAGTGTCTGGAGGTGTAAGCACCTCGGAATGATTGTGGTAGGCTAGCACCAAGTCCCTTCCCCATCCACTTTCATTCTTCTCTCGACAACAAGTCTTTCAAACAGTTTTGGTTGTACGGCAGCGAAGCATCAATGCTGGTATTATGATGATCAATATTACGTGTATAAAATTTGCACGGTGCAAACCGGTCGTATCAGGATAAATTTTCCAAAAAAGGATGAAAGAATTAGACGAAAGACGAGGAGTAATTTCGTAGAATCTCGTTCCAACAGATGCGCTGGTTTGAGCAGAACTATCAATCTACTGTTGATTTCATCCACATCTGTTCATGGCTTTGTGAGACGGACACGATCGCTTGTTCTCAGTGTACCGCCTGACCAACTGGTGTTGACTAGTTTCCACTTTGGTAAGGAATAATTCAATCAGAAACGACCCAACAGCACCCGAACGAGACGAACAAGCTGACCGACGTTGTTCACAGAAGGAGCAGCGTTGGTAGCCAACACTTACTGTCAATCGATAATTGTTTAATAACAGAACAGGACAGACTTGGACCCTTATTATTTACTTGCATAAACTTAGCTTAGAAATTGCAAATCCAAGTCCCGCCCCAATAAGCGGTCGGTCTGTCACGACATAGTGTAACAGTGGCTATTTGGAGTGCACAGATACAAAAACTCAAAAATCTCTTGGATAAACGAACGAAGCATGCCGGTCGATCACAATTACCCATGAAGGTAAATCATTTCTGCTTTCGTTCACCACCCTGTTCTGTCAAGTTTTACATCATCATCCACTTGGGGAACAACGATATGGAGTAACAATGTATCCAGGTTCGAAAAACACACTCATTTGCACACCGATTTAGTTTTTGCGTAAATCTCAGTTGAATCTCTCGTTTGTGATGTTCTTCTTCGAATGAATGTGCGACACCAGCTCTCCTCATGTTTCAGTTGGTACGGAAATATCCAGACGTAACATAGTACTCACAAGGTTGTTAAAACCAGTGGTAAGCTGTTGAAGAGTTTTCAGCAACCTTATGAGTAGTGTGGTTTGTGCGTAAAATGGATCCAGAGGGTTAGTCGTGCGTCAAAACTCTTTGGGCAGCGGTGTGAGACTAGTAGTCTTGGCACAAAAAACACTTGTGGGAGTCTATGATTCCAGATTTCCTTTTGAGTTGTAAAACACGCGTAATGGAACTACTGTTAACGCACGCCATGGCTACTAGCTGGTTTAAGCAGAAAATCGAACGCCTACGTAGAAGACCGATTATTCGGGCTTTCCAAGTCAGTAATGTGAACAGCTTACATGCATTTTTGGGCCTTATGGAGCGTTTCGGCTATGCCTTTCCGAACAGAAGGTAACAGCCGTTTTTATCTGAGTTTTGAATTGTAAGTTTGTCCGGATAGAATCAGAGAGTCCTCGGCATGAGTTGGTCAGATTGGAAAATTATTCACATTTCTGGTTGGTCATTACAGGGAGAACAGAAATAGAAGTGCAACCTCTCTACAAAAGGCCTCCTCCACCACACTTTTGGATTATCATGGGCGTGTCTTACACACTGGAAACGGGACAAGGGCAATTAGCATACTTTCCCGGGGTCGGAGAGTCCATTCCAAAGGGACACTCCCTCCCCACTTGTTCATCTTGACTCATGGAATTGCCGGTGAAGAAGTGCAAGCAACTTATGAAGATGGACCACAGAGTTACCAGTACACAAGATCCAAATCGCTGCACTTTGCGCCAGATCTTTCTTGTCAGTTAATTGTATCGGAACTTGTGTCTGTCAACGGCCATCAACAGGTCCTAACTGCGATGGATGGAGGTACAAGAAGTACCCACGTATGTATGTTTGTAACATACTACTCATAAGGTTGCTGAAAATCCATTGACAGCCCACGACCGATTTCACCCTTCTTGGGGCTCATCAGGTAGGCGCAGTCCCCGAGTTTCCGCCAACCTTATGTTCTACTTGAAACCCACGTAACTTTTGAAGTCGATAGGAAACCATTCTTTAGGATGGAGAACAACACCTGTACGACCGTGATCTTAGGAGAAATCGCCACTAAACTCAAGCAGGCTGGTCAATACCTGTGAACGTACTCGCTAGAAGTGAAGCCCGGAAAGAGATGTCTGTCTTTGGATGGGACTGTTGCGAAGAAAGCGAATATTCCCCCATCACGAACACCGCAAACTAATGTGAGCTTTCAGCGGCACCCGTATTCACATTGTGATGACCAGTGTAGAGGAAATCGTTCATCTTTGTAACATCTAACCTAGTTAGAATTCATAGACAGTAGTGGAAAATTAACTCAGTATACTTATGAGTAGTCCCTGTGCAACCTCGCTAGACCGAGCACTTTCGGATATACTGCCCCTGGGGAAATTTCCTTATATGGATTTTGCAGTTATCACTGGTTGGAACAATCAGAGCCAACAGTTAGGCACTGAGGCGAGGGAACTGTCCACTGACACCAGGTTATTGGAAAGAACACCATTCGTCTGCTGATTCGCCAATCTGTGGTATCTGCTGCTTACTCGCCCCAGTGCCTAGTGCCTAAAAAAAGACTCACAGAAGGGAACACAACGGCTGTATTCCGAACAAGCGAGCGAGTGAGAGTGCGAGTGCGAGAGCAAAGGTTACAACGGTCCCACGCCATTTAAAGGGAACGTTCTGACACTGATCCAAGCTGTCTGACAGGTGTTAGTGAACACTCATCAACATCGACCGTGCCTCTGTGAAAAGCCTGAACGCTGATCACATTCGGTCATGCACCACTCATCGGCTTTTGCTGAAGTGATTGAATGATTGACTGGCCTCGATGCTTGCCGGCTTTCCAGTTGAGCTTTTGGTGGAGTTGTAGGGTCTCAGTAAGTTCCGGGCGTTTTGAGGTTACTTTCAGGAATCTGACCTTCCTGATAACTAGAGAAACCAATCTAGTTTTACCAGATCTTCTGTCGGAAGATGGAAACGCTCCCTGGAGAACATATTCAACGCGATTAGGAGCTCTCAGCTCTTCAGACCTACTAAGGATTTATAACGCAGTCTAGTGTCAAAAGCCTCTAAAGAGTGAAAACCTTAAAAGCTCACCAAACGAATCTGTCCCCGTACCGGGACAGCAGTTTCCACGGTTTCTGCTTATGATATTTGAATAATACACTAATGTGGTGAAATCGGATAGACTGATGAATCTTGCAACCAAGTTATTTTGAGCATAGACGGATGCACTGATCTATTGCTTCCGCGACTGAGAAAAATGAACTTTCACCAAATTATTGATTGGTTTGTTGGTTACATTTTGGGCGAAAAAGCATTTGACTGAGTAGCTGTGCGTCACGCACGTGGCGAATACACACAGAATTTAGAATGTGGTATTTTGTGAAATCAAAGCTTTTGGGATACACCTGTGGAACGGTGGATACTACTGATGGGGGTCACGTGAGTAGCATGCTTTCTCACAAATCCACTTCTCGTCTCTTGATAGGTGAGATCTATCATAAAATGTGTGGAGCCGCTTTGTAGCACTTGCTTGTACTTGAGTAACAGTCGATAAATATCCAGGAAAGTTCAGGAAGACGCGTTCAAGGTGAAGATGGGCATTCGGTTTTTGTAAACATGATGCATATGAGAGTTTTGCTCCCCTGTCCAATAGTCTGTGACTGTTTGGTTGGTGTTTCCCTAATAAACAGCTCCGCAGCGGAAGCCTTCTTCATTTCACCAGTAGTCAGATGAACAGTAACTTGTCAATCCACTCAGAGGGTTTATTTCTCAAGTTTTACTTAAGATCACTGTCGTTTGAACACCCGTCTCCCCGTCCTGGTGCAGTCATCCGGATGGGCTCACACCAAAGGAGGAATCGCTGGTCCTGACTTTTATCCTTGTGAGAACTCACTAGCAATGTATATCCCTGACTAAAACAGTCACTGAGCCGTCGTCTGGGACGCCGGGTAAACCAACTACATCGTTCGATCGTGAACACTTTCACCTATTTAGATGTACGCTGGTGAAGTAGTGGTAATACGGTCGCATCGCATGTCAGATGTCCGGAGTTCTAACCCCTGCACGGCCATGGATATGCACTAACTGGCGAGCTCCATGAGGGGCGAAACTTGGGTCCAATACTTTAGTCCCTTGGTGTGGACTTGTTGGAAGGATTGCACGAGGGTACGCATTGCACAGCGATGAGATAGGATGTCGTTGCAATGCCCTTACCCCACATATACATTCAAAGTTGTTAACTGATAAGGTAATGCAATGTTAACTTGTCTGTGTGCGTATCTTTTCGCCAGGCAAAAGCTTCAGCATCTACTTTCAACGTGGCTTATTTGATGTGACAGGTTTGACGTAGGGCCTTCGAATCAGTCGAACCAGAGAACCGCAGAAGGCCCTGTTCAGTAGTATCATATAGACTGAGAATGAAAGCAGTTAGTGGTTTACGTCTATACCAGTCAATGAATAATCTGCAACGATCGCTTCGGTGTCCAGAAGCTTAGTTACTTTTGGATAAGGGAATAGACCGCATCAAGGCATCGATATCTGTAACGCAAAATCTTTGAGCTGTCTATCTGGGGTATCGGTATCCCTACACTTTCAAGTAACTATACGAGCTTTGTCTGTAGGTGCTAGTGCAGAAAACAGCCCCAGTCGAAGTCTTTACTTGGTAAGATGCGACTTCAGAATAAGTATGAGATGAGTGCAATTCCAAGGCAAAAGCCTTGAAGTAGATGCGATATCCCTGAACGACATACTCCATTGAGTACCTTGATAATCTAGTTACCGGTAAAAAAAATACACCTGTCACCACCCTGTGGTATGATGTTCCCTCTCACACTTCTCACTGTTTAAGAGAAAACACGGTTTAATTCCCATACATATTTGGTTTTGGAGGGAGACTCAAACGAATCCAACTGAATCTCTCATTGACTATGGTTGAATAGTTTTCAGCAACCTTATGAGTAGTGTGTTACACCCTGAGAGTGGTTTGTTTCAAATTTGTGGGACTGCACGCAAAGGACCTGAGTGATTCGTACCAGCAAATCTTGGGTATAGATTCAAAGGACAATACCATGAACACGGAGTGCAAGACTTTCAAAAGAAACCGACCTATCTGGAGCGCCAAACCGGGGCCGCTTTCTCGTCCCAAGAAAGGTGAAAGTGACCTGTGCTAAGAGACCAGCAGTAGTTGGAACAGTTTATGTCATAAACCCACCTGACAACTCACTCGTCACCTAAGTGAATTTTTCTGACAGAACCAATAACGTGGAAACGATCTACAGAAGGAGACAAAATAAGGCAATGCGCGAACAGTCGATATTACCCGAGTTCCCAATACTCCTAAGTGGTTCGTACTCACGTTTTGCAAGGTGAAGAACATGGCGAACAGTTCGATATTACCGAGTTCCCAATACTCCTAAGTGGTTCGTACTCACGTTTTGCAAGGTGAAGAACATGACCCGTCGGAATGACTTGGATGGCGGTAGATGTTCTTACTTGAGACCGCCTATCGGTCGCGCCCGAACCGGGCCTGACAGACTGTGTGATAAGGTGAAGACGGAGGATCAAAAACACGGCCGTGCTGTCGGTCAAACACTCAGGGTTAGGGCTTAAATATATAAAATGGCTAAATGGCCAACTATGGTCACTTGCTTGTTGGTTCTTGTCCAGCCAATAGCGACATTTCTACCTTGGACACATCCGCTCCTCTGGTCTCATGTCGCTAAGCCGCGTTTGGTATGCTCCGCCCACGCACCTGCCATCCGGATCGTGCGGTGACCGATGATGACCTTTGCGAGGTTTCGCTATCTGCATACGTCTTTTCCGATCTGGACGCGTCCTGACAGGGGACAGCTATGACTGTACAAGTTTGCCATGTTGTCCTCGCTCATTTGAATCGTCAATTTGTCAGTCACTTCAAAAAACGGGAAACTCTGTCTCTTCACCATTGAAAAAAACAATGTGCGAGTAAGATTGTACCTTTCTACTGCAGGATACAGATAAAGAAACACCCGCATTGAGAACACACTGTGGATGTTCCCCGGAAAAGTGAAAAAAATTTCAAGCATGGGACTGGAAATCATACGGCACGAAAACATGACCAGAGGATCGAATTTCCGTGATTTTTCTATAGTTCCCGTTTTTTCATTCTCCATAACGAAATCCAGATGCATCAGTGCAACCTGTTTAGCTCTGACAACCGGAAGAAGCGACCAGCAGGAGACATAATCTCATAATATCGTGCAGTGTAATAAGGCACAAAGGAGACTCACCTTGACGCCATCGGTTCGGTTGATGGGTCTCACTCAATGGGCCATAGAAGGTCGGCTTGCCGACATCCTTCTGAGTGCAGTCGTGACTCACGGGTTCGTGGAAAATCTTTTGTCTTACCATAACCGTGCGCATGCGTCCAATGTTTGGTGATCAAGGTGAATCTGATGTCTAGTGCCACTCAGCCGTACGCGTGAATCTTCCGTGCGGGACACCGAGGGCGTCTCGTTGGCGTGTTCTCTTCACAGTGAAGTACAAACCCTGCCCAGACGGTACACTGCAGTACCAAGCAGATTTTACTTCCCGGTCCTTCGGTCAACTGAACTTGACGGCGGTCGAAATTTTCCTGGATGAGTCCACGCAGTTTGCGGGTACGGTTCTGAGAGAACACTGTGGCGATGTTGTACCTAGGGCAAGCGCGGTGTTCCGCTGTAACTTGAAGGAATGGACGCGAGGCCAGCCCTGCTGATGACTCTGAAAATGCCTCTGCATGTCTACACTCTTTCGGCCTTACATCGGATTCACGTGCTCACACATACTAGTGCACGTGACTCCGTGCCAAACCGCTCGAGTGATTCATAGCGAGCACAATCTGCTTTGCTAGTGCTGACCGGCAACTATATATCGCAGTAGGGTTTCGTATCTACAGCTAATCAGTGTAGTACCGTCAGAAGCAGTGTTGTGGATACAATGCGCGTTCAGATAACTTTGGTAAACATGAAAGGTTTTTTTGGACAGACGCGCACGTCGCCTTCATGCGTAGGCGGTTCTGTAGGGCTGCTGTGAAGTTCGAATCACAGCATCACGTGATAAAATCCTCCCAAATCGACCCCATGGGCTCCTAGCAGGACGAACATTTTGGTGTGTGAAACAAACCCTAGAAAACGTCCTCGCAGTCTGATTTTGACTGAACTAGACTGCAGTTTGGCCCAGAAACCCGGATACCAGGGGCTCCTATCAGGACGAACATTTTGGTGTGCGAAAGAAATCTCAGAAAACGTCCCCGCAGTTTGATTTTACCCGAACTAGATTACAGTTTGGCTCAGAAACCCGGATACCAAAGTGGGATCAATTCAGTTTACCTTGTGTTGTCACGTGGTTTTTCGCGAACGGGTTCGAAGGGCCAGGGGAAAAAGAGATTTATTTGAGTTTCATTTGATCTCCAAGTTAGGGTCTCGTCTTCAACTCGTCAAAAAGGAACTAAAACTAGTAAAAATTAGCTGTTTTTTAGTGAGTGATAAGTTCGGCGGGCACTCAAGGGGTGCGTCTACCCGATGAGTCTCAAAATGGTAACAGTATTTGGTCTTTGATTGATTGATTCTACAGAAACATGGAATGACGCGTCTTAATTTGTAAACATGTATTCAGTTGTGGCTATAATTTCCTAAGATGAACAGTTTTCATCTAACGGGTGAGTAATATGAATCTGGCAGGCTGACGAGTCGCACACCTTTGAGTGCATCCGGTGATTGGCTGGCACCCGATTCGGCTTTGCGGGTCAATGATGGTGGGAAATTTGGACGCCACAGAAGGCTTGTGCGGAGCCGAACGTGGAGCCGCATGTTAGCCTTCGACGCCGGTGTAGACCCAAGGGAATAGCACCGGGGCAGAGACGGACAAACGCAGGTAGTTTGCGCAGTGCTGATTACGAATGCAAGCCTTTGGCGCCGATGTAGACACGAAGGAACATGTGGGCGGAGCAACATGTGAATGCCTGTTGTATCTGGGATCTCCCCTGCTTGTCTCGTATTTCCATGTGCAGAAACATACAATTTTCTAGATTGAATGCATGTCCTTTTCGACGTTCTGGTATGGAAGCTAAGGAGAATGTCTTCCGATTGCTACGTTATGTCGTTCCCTCAGTCTGTCCGAGATGACAGTTCATGATTCATCCACCCTCCTCAGTACTGTCTTTTGGTTTTGATGCAGATGTCCTCGTTGTAACAAATGGTTTGACAGATACCGGTGTAACGGTGATACTACTGATGGGGAGGCATGCAAGTAGTATGTTTTCTTCTTGTTAATTCGCTTTGCGTCCCTTGAAATGGAAGATCTATTGCGGAATTTGTGGAGTCACTTTGTGGCATTTGCTTGGATTTGAGCAACAGTCAATGAATATCCAGGAAAGTTCAGAAAGACGCGTTCAAAGAGAAGATGGATATTCAGTTTTTGTAAACAAGATGCGTATGAGAGTTTTGCTTCCCTGTCCAATAGTTTGTAACTGTTCAGGGCATTTTCTATGAATAAATCCGCAGCGAACGCCTTCTTCCTTTCACCGGTACTCCCTCTGAACAGGTCCATGGATTTTTTCGATAAACTCACTCCGCGGTGCTCTGATCAGGAGAGCCTTTACAGTGGACCAGGACTGACTCGTACCACTCTCACAAAAGAGAACTACCTTCCCCCGGAGAGATGTTTGATGCGGGGTGAACAGGACTAGGGAGAGGACACAAGACTGCTGCAGTCCTGGGTTGAGTGTGCAGGCCCCCATCAGGGCTTTCATCCCGAAGGCGGATAAATTTCTCGGGAACAGCTACACCTCCCTAGGAAGATCTTCAACGCTGCCCTCCTGACTGCGTCGAAGGCTTGAGTGAAGTTCATGAAAAATCCCCGGGGCAGTTGCTGAGAGAAAGCACCGAGAATGGTATAACACTCCATAAAGGAAACTACCCACAAGGTTGCTGAAACTCTTCGAATATCGTGCCAACTGAAACACGAGGCGGCCTGTGTGCAGCACTTTCAGTTGTAGAATGTCATAAACGAGAGATTCAGTTGAGTCTCTCCTGAAAACCAAATTGATTCGCAAATGAGTGTATTTCTCGGAGACTTAGATTTCGTTAACCGGTGCATGGGACAGTTCACTTTCCGCCCACATAAACAGTTGCCTAAAGTAATCAGGCAATTCGACGATCCACGGTCAGCTGCCTTTTTAGCTAGCTGATGTATCAATGATCAACAGACTATTTGGTTGATCGGTTGAAATGCTCTGGTTGGCTGCAATTACGCTTCGGTAGGTTTCGTCACGTGATTTCAAGCTTGTGTGCAGGAGCATCCACAGTCAGCGAACATTCACTCCGGCTGTCTAAATGTGAAAGGCTTGTCTATGTCCCAAAAAAATACAACTCAATGGAGAGAACGGGAAAAAGTTGAACGTGTGTTCAACATGCTGTTGACATGATCACTACACAGTTTTTTTTCATAAAGCTGTTCTGACAAAGTATTCTTCAGCTGTTCCGTAATGATATTAGACCAGTCGTGCTTTCCCAGGAGAGTTTCAAACTATTCAGAACTAAGGATGCCTTGCGATGAATAGTGATCAGTTCAAGGTGTCGAACAGTAAAAATTTGTTGCATGTCAGTTGGACGTAGCTGGTGTCCCATTTAAAAGATTCCCGCTGTGGGACCGAAGTGGGGACCAGAAACGACGCGGTATATCTGAATTAATCGATTTGTTCGGTAACGAAACCAAAAGTTCAGAACTCTAGTGTAGAAATCTTAATATTTTTATTATCGTCTACCTTGAACACTTGAGACAAGTTCCGACAACGGTGATGTGAACATCTATGGTCCTTTCTGACTTGAACACATTTCAGAAGGTTAGGCACCATTCAATCGAACTCCGTTAGAATGTTTTTCAATTGAGTAGCAGTTAATCCACCAGTAAATGCTAAAAATCAGGAAAACAGTTCGTTCACAGCTGCTCCAAACAACTCACGAAACTCAGAGAGTTTCAACCTTCCGATCGGTGTTTGACCGCCTCACTATTTGGCTGATCAGTAGTGTGATTGGCTCTCACTTTGACAGGACATGGCGTCACTCATCTTGCAATCACGCAAACCACATCACGTGGTCACACGTGGCTTCTCGAGTGACGACTCCTCAGATGGAAGTTTCACTCATCTTGTGATATCATACTCCCTCCAAACCACTTGGAAAATGACAGAAGGGTTCGTCAGTTTTCAAATGAGATTTAACCCAGCAGTTGAGAGCAGTCTATGCTGAATAAGTCGAGAAGCACTGTACAGCTGTTTCACGCTTANGTCGCCGATAACTGCTGGAGTCTGCAAAAGCCGCCAGTCGCAAACTTCGCGAAGCAAGTTCTTCCAGTCAACAGTGGTCATGTGGCTAATAAATAATTCCTCTGAACAGAATTTGTTTTTTTGCCGAATTCTTCGGCCAGCAATAAATGAATAGAATTACTGTCCTAAACTCCGTCCTAGACCGCTCCAGCCAAGTTGCATTTCGAAGACCGATTTCTTGCCGACGCTGTCGGACATTACACCTCCACCTGTCAGAAACAGTTGAAAGTGTCATTTGGTGACCATTGTTGCATAAACGTTGCTGTTGGATCACTCCGTGGCGTTGCAAAAAACGTATTGTCGTCTCCTTCTCATGAACGAGAGTTGAAAGTGTCAGAAAGTTCATTTGAGGTTTTACGTCGGAAGGGAGAAAATGCTTGCACATAAATAGGTCAAGGTTGTCTATAGAGGAAAATATCGGTAACTCAGGTAGCGTAAATGGTCGTTGGCTTGTTCACTGAGCTGGGCAATTGGACTGCAAACGTTTCATCACCAATCGAGGTGACATCCTCCGTGCTTTATTGGGGAGCGTAGTTGTGCGTAGCGGTGGGTTAGTGGTTGTGCTAACCGCTGGCAAAAAGTGGGGTGGGACGGAGCTCATCCGGAAAAAATCCAAATTTCGTTGTAAGATGAAGAAGCGACGGGGTTTTCTTGGATGATGGGCAGAGCAAATTTACTGTTTAGCCCCAGTATGTAAGTCACGGTTACCTGTCAGGTATAAAAGATCTCCTCGCAGCTTTGACTGAAAGATTTCAACACCTGCAACAAATTACTGGCCAGATTCGTCAATCGGTTTGAGATGGAATATCCCTCCCTTGTTGATGTATGAATTGAAAACAAACTCTCTACATCTCTGTAATGTACTACTCATCAGGTCGCTGAAAACTCGCCGACAGCCCTTCTTGGGGCTCATCGGGTAAGCGCAGCCCCCGAGTTTCCGTCAACCTTATGTCCCACTTGAACCCAAATTGGACCGCTTTTGAGAAACACTGATTTGCAATTCAATTTGATCTCTAATTTGGGTTTACGGAAACTCGGGGACTGTGGCTACCTGATGAGCCCCAAGAAGGGCGAAGCCGGTCGTGGGCTGTCGAGGAGTTTTCAGCAACTTTGTGAGTAGTTTCCAACTGAAACATGAGGCGGCCTGTGTGAAGCACATTCAGTTGTAGACTGTCGAAAACAAGAGATTCAGTTGAGTCTCTTATGAAAACCAAATTGATTTGCAAATGAGTGTATTTCTCGTTTTGACTTTGTCCATTTCCAGCCAAAGTCGTCAATCCGCTCTCTGGGCTAGCAACAGCATCACCCTCAAGTCACCGTTAGTTGAACAGCCAGATGGCGAATTTCAATAAAAAACGCAGCTAAAATCGTCCCAAGGTTAAGGGACTTTGACGGTGCTGTTTGTTAGCCCCCTCCTATAGACGGAGGGGGCTAAGTAGGACCATAACCTATACACAGGTTGTTTCTAAGTCCGAAATCCGACAAAAGTTATCAGTCTTACATAAACTTTGCAAGTTGAAAAAATTGGATTTTAAGTGCAAAACTCGAAAAGAACTTACTCATTGATTGGAGATAGTCGTTTTTTGGAAGATTTTAATCCCGGTATTGGAACACAAAAACTCTGCAGTATACAGCCCATTTTCGGACGATTAGAGTTTACTGCTTTATTCCGTACCGGAGCCTTATAGTTAGGACATGCTGAGTAGTTCTATGCAGAGCAAATGCTAATCGATTGAGTCATTCCAATCAGAGTGAAGGTTGGTCATCCAGAACAGAATGTAGATAGGAAGGTTACGTGCTATGGTCTTTAAAAACGAATGTCAGGATCTCCTAGAAGGTGCCTTCAAGGTATGCTGAAAGCCCCAAGAATGGGTGTCCAGTTACATGATATATTCTGATGAATCGACTGTCGAAAAACCGAGACTGCTGCAAAAAAGTGTAAAATCAATTAGCTGGTGGTCGTTGGCTTGTTCGCTGAGCTGAGCAATTTGATTGCAAACGTTTCATCACCCATCGAGGTGACATCATCAGTGCGTGCGTTATTGGGGAGCGTAGAGGTGCGTAGCGGTGGGTTAGTGGTTGGCACAACCTTGATTGACGATGAAACGTTTGCAATCGAATTGACCAGCTCAGCGAACAATCCGACGAACATACAATTATAAACCTGCTGCAATGGTATGGACAAATTTATCAGGTTGTTGTTGATCTGTTCACCGAGCTTGGCGATTCGCTCAGAGACATTTCGTCACCAATCGTGGAGGCGTCAGCAGTGCGCAGATGAATGGGTACTTCCTCCTTATCTGCTTGCCTTATATATTTTATAAAGAACTAGGTGAAATCCCTTTTTGTGATTGGCTGTGGTTACAGAACAGCCTTATCTTAGTTTCATTGGTCCTTTTACTTTTTATGCTGCGTTGTGGTTCGGATACCGTGCCGCTATACTGCTGATTGTAAAATCAGTCATATTGATTTTCTTGTGAAGCTAAACAGCCGATTTTAAATTTCCGATGACAGGTTGTTGAGCGACGGCAAGAACAGGCTTAAGAATGCCCCGATTATGCTTCATCTGAAATGCGTTCTCTCCTCCCAGCTGAAATTAACCGTAAAATTCAATCCATCACATGGTTGAACCTATGCTTGTTTTTCTATTTACATCGGAGGAAAGCAGAAAAATTACCCGGTATCCTATGAGAAGTTTTTCGACCAACTTGCCGAACTATCTAACAAACAGACAGCCATCGACTCCGTGATGTACAACACAGGGCGGCCGGTGCTTCACTTTCGTTGCCAGAAGCCGTGAAGTCTGGAGCGTTGTCAGGCTGGTCAAATTCGTGTAGTGAGATGAAATCCTTTTGTAATTCTGTCACATTTGTCTACGTTCGCACCATATTCTGTGACCAAGTTTTGTCTTCATCTTCTATCGCTGTCTTGATGAGCTCCTCCTTTATTGGTGTGGCCGTCTTTCCGATCATGAGGATTGTGTTGGACTAGTGTCTCTGCAAGTGATGTGGACGGATTAGGAGTCTGGCGGGACAGTAAGAGGATATTTTTTATGACTCATTTACTTTACAACTTAAGCAAAGCTATTTTGAACGTATCCACGAGTCGTTCTGCCATTGTGAGTGATATGGGAGCGTTCTAACGTGCGTGATCCCACTGGCAAGGCAGAAGTCTGCGAACTGGCACAACGTGTCCCGTTGTCAGGTACGAGCTTTCCAGGATAGTCGAAACGACTGAAGACTTCCTGCAACTTGTCAATGGTTGCTGCGGTCATCGTTGTCCTCATTAGAAAAATGTCTGGCCACTTTATGTAAGCATCCAGGACAGCGAGAAAACCTTGACTGTTCACGGGATCTGCATAGTCCACATGTGCCGGTCAAGAACGAAGTTCACAATTTCTAGGGGACTTTGAAACCAATACACCTTGGTGGCAAGATTTGACGAGCGTTTTGACTTGGCTGTCCATAAGAGGCCAATGAACATATCTTCGGATCAATGATTTCATCCGGTTGATACCGGGATGTCCTTTACAAAACTGTTGCAAAACAAGTCTTTGCAGCTCCTCTGGTACGACAACGTGTCCTGCGAACAATAAGCAAACATCAACAACGGAAATTGACGATCGTCTTTGATAAAACTGGAGCAAGTCTTTGTTTTTAATGTTTTGTGGCCAATTGGAGAGGTGGTACTACTTTACTTGACTCAGCAGTGGATCCTGTATGGTTGCCATGCGTAACATTGCGAATGTAATTGGGGTACCTTTGTAATGGCTTCCATGGGTGTACATCGTATTTCCGATTCAGGTGAGATCTGAGCCATAACTGAATCCCCGCGAGTCCGGTGGTCTGTTTTCTAAAAGTCTTGATAATGCACCAATCTTGTCAGTAGATTTAAACTTGATGCTAAAGTTGTAACCGAGTAACAGTGTAGCCCATCTTTGAAGTCGATTAGACAAGAATGTCTTCATTGGATCCAAACACGATCAATAATGGTTTGTGGTCAGTAATTTGGTCAGTGAATTTGCGGCCACAAAACAGCTTGTGGAACGTTTTGCACAGCAAAGACAGGGCTTCTTTTTCGATCTGGACGTAACGCCGTTCTGCCGCTGTCACAGATCGAGTGACGTGGGCAATGGGTTTTCCCAAGCCATATTCAAAGGAATGAGATATGACTGCTCCAACGCCGTAGCTGGATGCATGATATCACGGGACGGGTCGTAATGTGTCAAAAGTAAGTCGGAAGTAAGCATCGCGTTGATTTTGTGAAAACTATCCTGGCAGTCAGCTTCCTCGTTCCACTGAGAGCCCTTGAAAGGCAGACGGTTCAGTGGACCACGGATATCGTGCTTTGCTGGCACAAAAGCACTATAATGACTGATGAGTTCCAGGAATGAGCTCAATGTAGGCAACTCCCTGGGTGGGCGCATTAGTCTGATGGCATCGATGTCTTCCGGGTCCGGTCTTCGGCCATGGTGATCGATATTTTTGATGGAATCCATGAAAAATCGATACTTTTCACTTCTGAGGTGGAATCCATAGCCTTGGATTTGGTCCAGTACTTGACCGAGACGTTTATGGAGATTTTCTGGGTCACAGCCGATGATGACAGTATCGTCCAAATAAGCAACAGCGAATGATAGTCCTTGTAGCATGACGTCCATTAGCTGCTGGAATATTGCCGGCGCGGATTCAACACCGAATGGTAGTCGGTTTTATTGGAAAAGTCCACGGTGTGCATTGATTGTAAGTAGGCCCTTACTTTCGTCTGACACGCATCAGACAGATCCAACATTTTCCACCTTTCAGATTGGTAAATAACTCATCTGGAAACGGCAGTGGGTATTGATGATCCTCTAGTGTCGCGCTGAGACCACTTGAAATATCTGTACATGTCCTAACTTTGTCCGTTAGGCTTTCTGACTACCACAATCAGTGCTGCCCATTCTGAATGAATGACTGGTTGAAAGACTCCCTCGTTTTGCAGTCTCTGTAACTTTTGATCAACTACAGGCAAGACAGCGTAGGGAACAGGCCTCCTCGGACGGAACACAGGTTTTGCATTCTGACGTAGAAACAGAACGGCTTTCGTCTTTGAACACTTTCCGAGGGTATCGTTGAATACACCCAAATAACTTTTCAAAAGTTGTTCCGTCCATTTTGAGATACATCCGAATTTACCAAGTTGCCCACGGTATTCAGGGGAATTTGCCTCAGCTTCAATCTATCGATCCAGTCCAGGCCAAGCAAATTCAAATGTGGTACATTGGTCAGGTAACATTCCAATGTCGCACAGCACTGAACAAGGAGGCTGACCGTCCAACTGTAATTTTCCACCACAGGCCTTTAGAGAAACCCGATTCGTGCGGTTGAAAGGAGGTGGCTCTCCTAATACGAAGCATAACATGATCGTCAGAACTAATGACTCAGGCTTTTCACGGTGTTCCGGAGATTGTATCAACACTGAAGGCTAGTGTTTTTCATCGTGAAGAGGAAATTCAATCCGCTGGTCCTGAATGAATGATGCGGTAATGACTACACGAATAGGATGTGAGGCGTATGACGATCGAAGGCTTTCACTTGTGTATTCAGTCTAAAGGAAACAGGTTTCCGTAAAATCCTTGCAGGGTATGGGATCGCTATTGTCACCAGACACAAAGCTAAACGCCGTGATGTGCCGTGTTAAACAGGACATGTTGTAGGCAAGGACCGTGAAAGTTGGATTAACTGAACTTCGGGTCGTAATTCGGTAGCTAACTACTGGTGAAAATGTTGATCCTGATCAAAATGGTATTAGCATTTCTTTCCTATCAGTAACTGTCGAAATCAGGGTTCAAGTAGAACACAAGGTTGACGGGGACTGCTCCTACCTGGTGATCCCAAAAAGAAGGTCGAAACTGGCTATGGGTTGTCAAAGGGTTTTCAGTAACCCTGTGAGTAGTATGCTACATTCGAAGAACAACTGTTTTTACTTCCCCTATGCGCAGAAGGCTGTCCCTGTCATCAATTCCTATGACTGTTCAAGGTGTAAGTCACGAATAAAGTTTCCGGTCAACTCATTTTCCACATCATATGGGGAACACGTGCTCCACTTATGAAATAATTGTTTGACACCGTTTAAACTCTGGGACCTAAACGTCGCATTAAAGGCACAGGTGAATGATGAAGCTGGGCCAGTTGAAAAGGTTTCAGTACGGATACATGTATATCTTTGTAATGTACTACT
>NW_008751667.1:1324126-1365291 GCF_000715545.1 Opisthorchis viverrini
ATTGTCCGCAATCTCGTCCACTTTACCACCCTCGTCAACTTTTCCAGACTTCAATATATTGCTCACTGTGGAAGCCATACATACTAGCTCCAGCTTTCCAAATCCACTAAACTGTTTTGACAGGAAACTCGACTGAATCTCTCGTTTGGGAGATTCTTCATCCCTGTGTGTCACACTAAGGGCATCGTCGTATACTGTCTTCACAGAACACACATTCATAAACGAAAGATTCAGTTAGGACCAAATTAGTTCCGAAACTAGCATATTTCTGAAGTTGCTTTCATTCGGGGCTCAAGTCGGTCGTAATATTGGCGCGAACGCGGCAACTGCGCGTAGACCCTAAAAAGTACAAAAGTGTGTCAAGGAGTACTCAGCAACCTTATGACTCGTGTGTTCCGTGAGCGAATAGCCTGAGTTGTCTGCATCCTATTTGTACTTGATACTGTTATTCCACTAGTCTTTAGTGAAAGTGTCGGGCAGAAATCCATCGTTCTTGGTCTGCTAATGAGGACCGTCGCTTTCGAGGGTCACAGTACACGCAAATAAGGAGAGATGAACGAAAGAGGAAAGATTGTCTTTTTTCATGAAGGAAACTACTCACAAGGTTGCTGAAAACTCTTACAGCCCACGACCGGTTTCGTCCTTCCAATTTGGGCTCATCAGGTAGACGCAGTCCCCGAGTTTCCGTCAACCTTAAGTTCTACTTGAACCTAAATTACACTATTTTCGAGAAACACACTAATTTTCAAATCAATCTGGTTTTTCACAAGAGACTCAACCGAATCCATCGTTTATGGTATTCTACAACTGAGTGTGCTGCACACAAGCCGCCTCATGATTCAGTTGGAAATGCCATACTCGAGATATCATAGTCGTGTTCCATCGGGAAAGTGTGCGATGGAATCTCGAATATCGCACCAAGAGGAACATGAGGTGGTGGCCTTTGTGCATCACATTAAGTTGAGGAATATCATAAACGAGAGATTCAGCTGAGTCTCTTGTGAAAATCACGTTGATTCGCAAATGAGTGTATTTCAGAAAAGAGCGTCGTTGCAGGCTGATCTACGGGTGGGGAAGCTGGCTGTGTTCCATCTCGACAAGTACTAAAGATCATACTGCGATACACCATATAGAGGGAATACACTACTCACAAGGTCGCTGAAAACTCTTCGACCGCGGACGGCCGGTTTCACCCTCATTGGGCGCAGCTCCCGAGCTGCCGTCAACCCCTAAGACCGAATTACTATGCTGATGAGTTTGTAAGTCACTTGAACACGTGAGCCTCAGGCAACAGAGTGCGTCTGGAAGATTCAAAAACGCGCAAGCAATGCAACATACTTGGAACAGTGGGATAAAATTACATTAAGACAAGTTTTATGGTCTCCCTGCGCAGGCTGCCCTGTGTATAGGATCACGGGTTTTCAGATGAACGGCCCGGGCTTACTTGTAAGCCTTGAAATCGTCCACCAGCACTTCATTTGGTGAGTTGTGTGAGTTAGTTCGGTGACGAGAACGCAGCGAAAACCGCATCTAGTCTTCAACATGGCATTCAGGTGTGATATCCTTGAAGATAACTGTCTGTTGAGTTATTCCGTGAATCATCCAAGTGGTCATCGATCCTCTCTTGGGACCTGGTGTTGGTCAGGCCGTGGACTTGGATTCTAAAGATTTTTGGAGGTGCTCTGACCTTGAAAAACCCAAAAACGAGCTCTTCAGTTTGTACTTGAATTCATCGGTTCGGCTTATGGGGTACAACAGGAGCGACTAGCAGTTTCGGGTTGTTTTCCGTGAGGTTCCGGTGCCACCGATCGGTACAACCAGCTGGAGGAAATCCACTTGAATGTAAAGCTTCTGTTTTTGGCCGGCCGTCCACTTATTCATGAAATAATCTGGCTAAGGGTCCGACCTCTTTGTGCCCACCTGCTGAGCCTTCGTGCCGACAGACGGGTTCGTATGGTTGAGCATTTCAAAAGCAGGAAAAAAACTAGAACACATAAGTTCCAGTCAAGCGATGAAAGCTTGTTCGTGCCCGATGATCACGAGAGGTAGAAATATGTGAGAAATACTCTATCAAGACCAAGAAATTACTTAGTCAACGAGCGGCTTATTTGTACAGGTTTGACGGAGTTGTGTGTTTCATCTATCCCAGACAGTGAGGACAGACAATGAGTGACTTTACAATGTCAATCATTCTGAAATGTCTGTCACATCACTTCGATAGTCTTCACGCAATCTGTTTGATGTCTCATCAGTGAAAAATGTACAGACGTATGATTTGCCTTCTGTTTCCGTATTCCTGTATGCAGTCACACACAGGATACGATCTCGTAGGCGGATGTTCACTCCCGGGGGTGTGACGCCGGAAATCTAACCTTGGTGACCCACTGGTGTCTGTCTCGAGTGTGTACAAACTCAGTTGATGACTATTCATTGTATGTGTTCTCTGATTCACGCATCATTGTAAACAATAGGTTGGAAAATGGAGAGGAACCGCAACTATTCAAGTCAGATCGGCCGTAGGCGGCACAATTCACCGAATTTGCTCATCAGAAGCATTTGAAGTGGAAATCGTCCACCCCCCGAAAAAAGAAAAAAGACATACTGATATTGGGAAAATTATCAGTAGTATACTGACTGACAAAAGAAACGCTCTGTCTCAGTCAGAATAGCTTTGAACTTTATTGTATTATCACCATCATCATTGTCAACTGTAATAACCGCGTACTTGTCGTACAGTTGTTGTAGCTGCCGCAGTTTCGAACCAACGGACAGTATTAGGTCGATGGGAAAATCACATGTTGTGTGGCAGTTCACCAGATACCTTGACGTTTTAGGTTGGCTGGTCGAATGTCCCTAAGCAACCGAAGGTACTGAGCACGGACACAACAGGTCCATACTACTCAAGTGACTCTAGTGAAAAACGGCCAGGCGCGCTTCGGATAAAGGTGGACTGATTCGAGCAATAGAGAGTGGAAGTCGGATAATATATCGAGGAACAACTCAGCCCATTTTTCACTTGATACGCTATTCGAAATACCGCAGTACTGCAAGAAACTACTCACAAGGTTGCCGCCTCCCGTGGGAACCGAAATGGTATGCAAATCAGTGCATCTGTCGAAATTCGTGTATGGTGGGTTCAAATATAACATAACGCCGATGGAAACCCGAGGTGCGCCTGCCTGATCAGCTCCAAGAATGGCGAAATCGATCAACAAAGGGTTTTCAGCCACTTGTTGATCGAACAATGACAATAATGTGACCGTCAGTACGCTGTACGCCATTTATACGGACGGAGAGTAGAGTCCTGATTCCAACTCTGCTAAATTCAACCGAACTCTTACACCATTTGGCACAGTATAGATTTTTTTCGTCCAGACTGAGCTGTGTTCATTCGCTTGCCTCACGATCGATCGATAGTCATTGTCAGTCACACGACTCCTTCGCTGATCTGAGCGGATCTACGGATGGCATGACAACGTGCTTTGCTGATTTTTTCCAGTCCAGTTTTTTGTTCATCAGTTATATGAACAAGCGATATCAGCTAGCGTTCGAAAGTCATAAAAAAATTTATATTACTTTACCATTCCCAACACATAAGGCACATTTATCGGACTTTTCTGCAATCAAATTCCGACAATCGATAAAACTGATTGAACAAAGGATGCGGTGTTGCGTGCAGTTTAATTAAAACAGCTCTTCTAATTAATTTGTCTAATTCCGAAATGCAATATTCTTCTTTTTAGTATTCCAGAATTTATGGCGGTTTGTGAAACCACACGATTTGCGAACATCTAAGATCACGCGAATTGCCTGACACTTTCTCCGCTTTTGATCATACCACGCCCCTACCCACAGCATGAAGGAAGTGAAGTCTATCACCACCCAACCTTTTTGGTTAGACTGACACACGCTACTTAAAAGCTCAGTGTTCGTCTCCAAGACAGCATGTACAAAACTGATGAAAGTATCCGCTCAAATAAAGTTTGGTTTGCAACCGCGACTCTGAAATAGTGATCAGCATTGTCGGACTCACGCTATTCCACGAAATGACGTGAAAGTTTTCTGAAAGGACCACTGGATGGAGCCGAACGGAGAAGTGACGAGTGAATAGAGTCTCCAGAAAATGCTCTCACTGGATATTCTCTCACTACCTCGCTCGCAGCAACCGATTGCCGTCTTTCGATGATAAAACTGATTGAACAAAGGATGCGGTGTTGCGTGCAGTTTAATTAAAACAGCTCTTTCTAATTAATTGGCCAATTCCGAAATGCAATATTCTTCTTTTTAGTATTCCAGAATTTATGGCGGTTTGTGAAACCACACGATTTGCGAACATCTAAGATCACGCGAATTGCCTGACACTTTCTCCGCTTTTGATCATACCACGCCCCTACCCACAGCATGAAGGAAGTGAAGTCTATC
This sequence comes from Opisthorchis viverrini, assembly GCF_000715545.1. Taxonomy (NCBI): domain Eukaryota; kingdom Metazoa; phylum Platyhelminthes; class Trematoda; order Opisthorchiida; family Opisthorchiidae; genus Opisthorchis; species Opisthorchis viverrini. Next base: position 1,328,549 of record NW_008751667.1, read on the forward strand.
ACCACCCAACCTTTTTGGTTAGACTGACACACGCTACTTAAAAGCTCAGTGTTCGTCTCCAAGACAGCATGTACAAAACTGATGAAAGTATCCGCTCAAATAAAGTTTGGTTTGCAACCGCGACTCTGAAATAGTGATCAGCATTGTCGGACTCACGCTATTCCACGAAATGACGTGAAAGTTTTCTGAAAGGACCACTGGATGGAGCCGAACGGAGAAGTGACGAGTGAATAGAGTCTCCAGAAAATGCTCTCACTGGATATTCTCTCACTACCTCGCTCGCAGCAACCGATTGCCGTCTTTCGATTTAATGGACTGCTTCCACGCTGCGTTTCATTCCTTTGGCTATGGAAGAGATCCTTCAGTACATGCAGCTGATCAATGCAGATAGGTGTATATGTACGTATAAGAAAATACTGACCCAAAGCCGCGGATGTTGAAACATCTTTTTAGTTTTGGCGATGTTGAGCAGCGCTCAATAAGCCCAGCCTTACAAGGCGTTTGGTATCTACTGGGACTCATCAGGTGGGCACATTGTGTTAAAAAGTTGTATCGTCTACTAATTTGACATTTGAAATTCCTCACCGTCTCTATTTTTAACCCCGCTCCAATTTTGTGTTTAGTGCGTGTGCATGAACTAGCGTTTGTTTGTCCCTACCACTTCACTCGTTCGACCTTGAGGTCATCCAGCCATTTTGTGACCGACCCTACGCACGTGCCACCGTCTCTTGTGGGAGCAAATTTGCTCATTTGGTTCATGATTTCGTAGTCCAAGTGGACCATTTGTTGTGGACGATTGTCTTCTGTCGAGGGTTGTATATTTTGTGAATTGATGTCATACATTAATACTAACGCATAGCAACCTAGCTCTGACTTTGTTTTGCCTTCTCGGAGGTTCTGTCACTCGAAAATACTGCTTGACTGTACCATGTGTAGTTATGAGGTTTTACATGCCAACTGTATCAGGGGTGCCGGTCACTCCGTTGTCAAGTGTACAATTCAAATTCTGGAAACACTCATTTGTAAATCAATTTGGTTTTCACGGGGGATTCAAGCGAATCTCTCGTTTCAGCAACCTTGTGAGTAGTTTCCTTTACGAAAATATACTGCGATGTCTCGAATATCGTGCCAACTGAATCATGAGGCGGCCTGTGTGCAACACATTCAGCTGGAGGACATCATAAACGAGAGATTCAATTGAGTCTCCCGTGAAAACCAAATTGATTTGCAAATGAGTGTATTTCTCGAAAACAGTCCAATTTGGGTTCAAGTAGATCATAAGGTTGACGGAAACTCGGGGACCGCGCCTACCTGATGAGCCCCAATTGAAAGGGCGAAAGCGGTCGTGGTTTGTCGAAGAGTTTTCAGCAGCCTCGTGAGTAGTTTCCTTTATGAAAATTCAAATTCTGCTTTCAGAATAATCTCCCGACTACTCTCTTTTATATCGCGACCAGTTAAGTCTGGCAGTAGCCTGATCAATCGCTGTTTCCACACATCCCATATCAAGGCACTTGGAAACCACTTGCACGTGACCTGAGTCTTGCATGGTCGGATCCTAGCCATACAGGCGCACCTGTTGTGACGTCAAATCGTTTGAAGTCTGGACAAAATGAAATTGTTGCTTTGTATGTTTGTTTCACTCACGGTTAGTTTCACTAGCCTTTGAATTTGGCTGATCAGAAGACAACGCGAAACCTGCTGAGCGGATGAAGGAATCTTCGGGAAGTTGAACGCAACAGCTTGCAAGCACGCACGCATATGATTTAATCCATAGTACATGATGCGAGTTAATCAGTCTGTACTGAAAAAACGGAGGAACGCCACTCACTCTCCAATCACACTGTCTATATCACGTGGTAGCCTGTTAGCTGGCGCTCTGAATGACAATATGTCAAATATGTGTCAAACGTGACTGCTCGGCCGCTCGGTATACACTTAAACTACTGGCTGAAGTTGGAAGCTTCAGCTCTTCCGTTAGAAGAGGTTCGAACACTTAGTTCACTCGATGCGTTTTCGAGTACATTTTCAATTGGTTGACCCCCGAGTTGTATACATACATAGATCTACATGACCACCGTTTTTTCCTTTGTTCCATGGCAATGGATTGCTCCACTATTACGCTTTTTTTAAAGACCATATCCATTCCAGAAAAGGCACCAACAACTGAGGTTGCCTTGGCTTAGGACGGTTGACGCTTGAATTCGAAAAGTCACAAGTTTGAATTTCAACATTCGAATGGATGTTGACTTTGGCGAAGTCGTTCTGTGTAGTATGAATCCATATTCATTAGTAATCGACCCGGCATTCCACAGAGTAAGTCACAGGAAGGAGCAAAGCCACTGTACTAGTGATCGGCAGTTTCGTTCGTGAAATCGACCTCATCATTCCTATTGTACAGCGAACTAGAGGTGGTCCCACTTGTACGAAGCAGTGCAAGAGGACAGGTATTTACACTCTGTGATGCAGATCACATCGTCTTGGGCCACAATGGCCCTCTGACTTCAAGGAATGGTTCTCTTCAAGCCATCAAAGCTGTGCGTCTTGTTGGAGTGGGACAGAAAGATTGAGAGGCTTGTGTGGAAGCATATTATGCCGGTGACTGTCAGCGAAAAATAAAGGTATCAGAAAACAATGGAACAAAGTATGAGGTGGGCGGACGAAAACGGCTAATTGGAAGAGATGGCACAACAAACGGAAAAAAAAGAAAATTCAGGTTGCCGGATAATTACTACAGAAACAGGATGGGCTCTTATCAGAGAATTTGGAGGTAAGCGAAAAGAGTTGATTTGGGTACTTTAAGATCACGTCGACCAAGTCTCTTTTTGAGAATGCTAAAAACGAAAAAAAAAGAAGGAAACTTATTGATTGAAGCTTTCCTACTGATCCAGTCTACTGATCCGACCTAAAGCTGCCACCAAGACGTGATGGTTGGGCTTGAGTGCTGCAATGATCCCGCGGGTCACACTGGCTGGAACTTCGTTCGCAGCTTTCCTACTGACCCAGCCAGAGATACACGGCTGACATTTCTTCTGGCTTTATCAGTAAACGTTTACTTCTAGCTGACCAATATGACCCCTTATCAGCAATGGAAAAATGAAGTTGGTGGAACCTCGGGGACTACGCCAACCTAACGGGCTTCAAGAAAACCCTAACGGATAATGGTCTGCTAAAGAGTTTTAGCAACCTTTTAGTATTAATTTTTTGGGATTTTTGCTTTCTCATTGCCATCAGAAGCGAGTAATCGCAAATAAAACATGCTGGTCAAATATCTGGACAAGGAGGTAAGCTTGTGGTACAGCAAAATGTGCTCGGTCACCGTAATAGCAAAGGTATTCAGAGTCCCGTCATTTGATTGTGCCTTGAGTCACTTCATTGAACTACCGAATGAAGGAGCCGCGCAGAAGACATATTGTCGAAAGACTCAGGCGACCTGGAACTATCGCCACCAAGGTGAAGGGAAGGAGACCAATACCTGTCAAACAAAGACAAGCACCTTTGCTTTTGGTTTACTTCTAGAGTGAAAAAAAGTGAATTAGAACTTGGGGCGGGGGTTCAATTTAAACTTCTTCTTGAGCTGAGAGTTACGAGTTATCGAGTTGCCTCACCTGGTCGGTGTGACCGGGTTGGACCTCTCTCAACTTACTGCACCAGTTATAGGTGTAATCTGTCAGTTTCGAGAACAAAGTGCCGTTGATCGATACAGTCGGTTGAACAAATTGGATTTGCTGGAATCGGTTCGACACAGTCTGCTAATAAGCCTTTAGAACACAAAAAGAATGACGGAAACCTTCCATGAGACGTAGGAAAGAATTACCAGCTACACCATTAGGTGTAGTTAGTAGTATTTCTATTCCATAGAAATGGCCCAAGACTGTGGGCCACAGAAAGCTTCGTAAAAATGCTGGAGTTGTTTGAGGAACCTGAAAAAGAGATGCAGCTATCGTCAGTCAATTGACACAACTAGGTCAAGTACTGGACCGTCATCCTAGACGTCGGGCAAATCAGTCACATCGCACGAGCGTGACTGTCGCCAGTTTAGACGTGATAATTCGGGTGAGTCCAGCTTGCGCTAATGGATTAGTGGAAATACGTTCGCCTCGCACGTCAGATATGCACTACTGATTAGCTCTAGTGCGTCCTCTTTGGTGTGCAGTCACCGGAATGATTGCTTCGGGGCAGGAGAAGGGAACTGTTGAACCAAGGGTGATGTAAACGCAAAATTCGGGTGAATTCAGGCGCTTTATTCACCCAGTTGTGCTGCATTTCGTCGCAGCGTGCTCTTGCTGTTGCATCAACCAAAGCGGTAAACTGCTATTTTTGTTGCCATTTTTTGTTGTTCTCATCGGCATCTGACCAAACAACCAACCTAGGTACAGGTACTGCCATGTAACGCTAGAAATATGTGATAGGATCTAATCTCAAATGACACCGTTTTCCCAACCTAACTTCCGGGTTTCACTTGCTCCACTTTGCTCCAAAATTGTGCCCATGTGTGCAGTGCACCGACCAATGCGAATACTAATGAAATCGGTGTCTGGCATTGTGACCTCTGTTGTTGTTCGGAGGCCAGCTGTCCCCAATAACCGAACATCACATCATTCGGACGGATGTCACGTGCAGGACACGGACCAAACGAAGGCATGCCCTAATTGGTCAGAATGCCAGCCAATCCGGGTCGAGCATCCTTGACTGGACGCTTCTCGCCCCCTCACGAAAATTCTGGCACGATTTTGTGGGACGCTCTGTGACTACCCTTAAATACAGATGTAATGATTCTCCTTTTGTCTCCATAAAGGGCTGTGTAGAGCTACCGTGCCTTTTGATATGCCATAGTGGGTGGAGCAGGAAGCCAAGGGACCGATAAAGAGTTGCACGACCGTACAGCAAGTCACAACAGTTGTAACCTCTGCCCATACAAATGTGCGCAAAACAGGCCATTCTTCAAGTGTCACAAACAGAGCAGGAGAACAAAGCACTGAGACTCAGAAGACTAGTAGATGACTTGAATGAACTGCGGAAGGGAACTGAGACATATGGGAGACTCAATGGGATTCAGACAGTGGGTCTGACGGCCTGGGATATTCACAGATGTATTCCTTACACTGGAATTTGATGAAAGAACTTAACCACTTTACAGAGAAACTTGTGGATAGCTATTACAGAACTCTGTAGTACTTTTTGCTTGAGGACAAACCGTCATATAGGCAGACACAATACTGGATCTTTGTCACATCTAGCTTCCGAAATGCTGTGGCGCCGCAGTAAAGTCACGTGGCCGACTCATATCCAGTTCTAACAGGGCGGTGAACTTAGCTCAAAGAAAGGGTCGTGGGGTTCTGATCGCGATTAGAGGTTCAGATAGAGTAAAATAAATCCTGTGATGAATAGGTCCACATCCGTTGAGGGGGATTACCACATCTGTGTCCTGTGCACATGGACCCGGGGGCTATAAGTATCAATGAGTGACCTGTAAATGGCGTGTTTCGTTGACCTGGCTTTATGCTTCCCCAGTACGTGACGCTCAAATAATGCTAGAATATAAGGGGAAGGTTAGTGTTAGTGACGGACAGCTGGAAAACTCTCCCTGACCGGAAGGAGCTTGTGCTGTAACGAAGAATGCCTGCGAGACGAGTTATTGTGTGCTAGCTATAATGCCGGTAGAGTTGAACAAATAAAACCGATTGAATCCGAACCAGGAACTCTTGTCTCCAGCACAGATGACTTATTCCTGCGGAACTTGTTTATCACGCATGACTGAATCTATAGTGCTGTCTTCCGTAAGGTTACTCTCTGTCAAAGTGTAGAAATTATTTCCTGGCGAAGTGAACTTTAAGGGATTGAAGAACCGTTGTTGGCCATTGGTCTGTTCGCCCAGCTGAGCTGGGCTGGGCTGTGAAGCAAATCTGTCGATTGCGCCAGTGTAGGTGCGCTGAACAGCTTTGTCCGTATGTTTATACAGCCACTGCCAGCCGGATCTGACCATCACTTACGATTAGCGGTTAGCATTTGCAGTGCGATTGGATGGCCTACTAGTGAATCTTCGGCTTTGTTCAGGTTGGACTCCCGGAGGTTCTCAGCTTGCAACACGGAGATGTCATGGTCAGAGCCAAGCCAGACAGCTGCAGTGATCAATGGGACGTTAACCAATCAGCACAATGGCTAGCGGGCCATTCGGCGGCACTACAAACGCAAACAACCAATCATAAACGAAGGTCGGGCCCAGCTACCGGTGCATGTACAAACCCATGCATGCAGCTGTTCAGTGCTTCAAGCGGCCCACTCACAGCAGTCTGTCGGTCGTGGCAGTTCACTTGGTAGTGAGACGTCTTCAGTCAAACAGAACAAACCAACCACGCAACTTGAGCTGCCAGCATTCTGTTCAATAGCAGGCACCGTTGTATTCTATTCGTTACTCGCTGACAATAACCAGAGCCTCGTATCAACTGCACTCACCTGATCAAACAGTATTCATCGTGTTTTTGTGCCGAGTAAAGGAGTTGAGAAATTTTCTTCACTATTTCTCAGCTGTTCAGGGTTTCTTGGGCTTCAGGTTACAGAGTGAGTAAAAACTGTTTAGCTCAAGGTGTGGCTGCCGACTCAATCAGGTAATTTTACCACTCACTAATGGAAGCACTGCCCATCCCATTGATTGATCGATCTTCACGGATAGTTAACGGACCAGGTGCTCGGCGTCCAACTGGATATACTGTTAAAAATGCAGCCAGTTTCCGAAGAGTTGACCTACACGAAATCCCTCATCCAAGATGTTCCTTCGGTCAGTAGTCGTAGGCTGTTGAATCACGTATGTGCCTACCAGTCTTAGTTGACAGATAAGTCTGATTTCGAAACTGTGATCGCTGGTTTAACCGAATTTCGGTCAATCTGACTACTGGTGAATGGTAAGGTCGCCTATCTCATTTGGCCATCGATCCGCTTCTGACCCATAAGAGCAGAGGTCCTCATTCGGCTGTCTTTTTCAGAAGATTACCGCTGAACTTTACTGAACTTAATTAAATCGATCTTTAACAAAGCAGCTGTTGAGCTGTCGAGAGGTTTACAGCAACTTCGAGAAAAAATTTCGCACCAGCTCTCTCTCTCTCTCAAGTCCATTAGGTAAATTCACATATATCGGACAGAGCAAGTCAGAAAATTAAAGCTCTATATCGAAGGCTAGACCGCGGTAAGTATATCACAAACGGTGTGCCTGATACCGTACTGAATAGATCCCGTGGTTCGGTCTGTTAGTTAGTTCCATAATCCCGCGGATTAAGTCGGTGCTCCAGAACTGATAAGAACTGCGGAGCGGATTTTGTACACAAGTAATTATAATTCACTTTCGCCTGAATGATCACTTCGCCTTGATCAACGCGTGCCGTCCCGTCAAAGCTGTCAGATCAAGTCAGTGCCTGACTACTTTTTTTGACTCACCTCGTCACAGTTGATAATCAACTGTAAAAAGGAGTAAGGCCATGGGGGTTGACAACGAAAGAAAATGAATCTGACAAGGTTTCGGATTCCAGTATGAAGAAACAAAAGTTCGCAGCGGATCGTACACCATTAGATGCGTCTTCGTCACACAAGATCTCAGGAGAAAAACGAAACAGGTATTGGAACACGTTCTTGGGGATATTCCACCACATTTGTGTCATGCTTGAATCACTATATTTCTGGAGATTTCCAAAGCAACCTCTATAGACCAACTGAGATCAATTTACGTGTCACCCATTCCTGTTCGATGCTTCCGTACAATGGCTGCTGAGCATTGGGATCACAGGTTGCAGCTTTCTAGGCGATACTCCATGACAGCCCAGTGGTTAGTTTTGCCTTCTCTGACGATTGGACCTCTGCAGAGATCCAGGCTCGCCTTAAAAAGAAGCCTGAGGCTAACCAGGTCACGTTTTCGCCCGAGAAACGAAAGTCATTGTGAGTTGGGTAGACAGTGGTGATCATTTGTTTTTTGTTGAGGAAGTGATCACTTTTCTGGGTCCAACTGATACTACGACTAATTTGGACGTACCTCTTGCACCGAAAGAATACGCAACCATCGAAAGTGGTCAAGAGGTGTACATACCACATCCAGACTGTATCAATGGATGGAAACCATGAAGGAGTGTCTTGTACCGAGGATGACATATTTACTGTCGCAAGCGCATCACACCAGCTTTAAAGAGCGGGTAACTGCGCCATCCATCCGTTTGCGGCTGACGGCGTCTACGGAAAGATAAACCAGTCAGCTACAACCATGTCTCTAAGCAACATGATTTCAGCATAGCAAATCCGAAGCAGTGGCTACAGAGTGCCATCTACCGTGCAACATAGCTAGCGACTTTCTATGTGGCAAGCTCATTCGGATTTTGGTCTTGCGATCAGGCGGTAGAGCACACAATAATTTTTACCTTTGTGGTTCGCAGGAGGTGTTCACATTATGGAAGGGAATATTGTGGTAGCTCAGGTAGCCTAGATCGTCGTTGGTTTGTTTCCTAAGCTGGGCAATGTGATTGCAAACGTTTCATCATCAGTCGACGTGCGTTGTTAGAGAGCGTAGCGATGGGTCGGTGGTTGTGTGTTGAGTAGGGTAACGTGTGTTGATGTACGCGCTGCTATCCAGGATTGATCTTCGATCACGATTAGTTGTTTGGGCGGGTGGTTCCATTGGTTGCTGTGTTATCCCGTGTCCCGATTGATCGATGACCACATGAACATTTAGCCTGGCATCCCCTGTCCTTGTACTCTGGTCGATGCTGGAGTGACTTATGTCCTTGATCCTTCCGAGTCCCGGCTTCTGGCCTTTGTTGATCTGACTCCAAAGGGTTCCTTCTTTCTTTGTTTGTGAATCCAATATTCGGCTCTCATTGAGTATCCCAGTGGAGGAACTGGTCCTTCGCACACAGTGGTGCTTAAATAGGATCCAGTTCAATACATCGGTTGATCGAGTCCGCTATGAAGTACCATGCTTCAAGAAATTACATTCCCTATCTTGTGTCTCCGCATGCATTTTCCAGATTGATTTTGTGGCCTTCTTGGCCCTCGTGTATGGATAGGGGCCATATTTCGTGACGACCACGTTGTGTTCCTCTATTCGTGCACGAAATTTCCTCCCAGTTTGTCCAACGCAGAACATGTTGCAGTTAATTCAGTGTATCACATTGTTGCTCTTGGTTTTGTCTTGGTTGTCCTTCGGTCTTGAAGGTATTCGGTTTGAGGGCTACGTTGATTCCTTTTAGAGCTAATAATCTGGTTGCGAGTTCTGATATACTTCTGATGTAAGGCAGAACTACCTGTCTGGTGGCTTGTTCTTGCTGTTGTTGGGATGTCCTATTATTCTTCAAGCTTCTCTTGATTAAATTCCTCGGTTATTGATTGTTCTGTAGTGCTATAACAACGAACTGATGAAGTCACCTAGATTGTTGAAGAAACATTTGCAATCGAATTGCTCAGCTCAGAGTCATTCGAATCGATGGCTTATATTTTCAGAACACCTGTTACCTCGAACTTCCTACACCTGCAGTACTGTCTGGATTTCCAGCCACGATCTTCTCGAAGTTTACTACAGCATGTCCCACGTGATTTGACTTCATCTACTGGTGCAAAGTGACTTTAAAGATTCCAGATCTTAGGAGAGCGCGCACCTTACCCGAATCGGAACGACCTAAGTTCGTTCCATGTCAAACACATGTGGCTAGAGAGTATTATGCAGACAGGTTGATTCAACTGTGACATAGGAAATTGCTCAACATTAAAATTTTGGCACCCATCATTCAAGACAGCTATCCACTGAATTCACGGTCATTGTCTGGGCGTGAGCAGATCTTGAAGGGCTGTGAAACGCTACTAAGGCCGGTTGAAAATGAGGATAAGGGGATTCGATTACCTTTGTTATCCATCAGGAACACAGTGATTTCACACACACATACCTATCTTGGAATTATTATGGTTTTATTAGTTTTACAAAATACCGAGGGTATTCACATCTTCAGTCCACCTACGGTGCAGAAGAGCCAGCCTGTTTCAAAAATATAATCGAAGCATTTCATGAAGACGCACGTGATCATGAGTGACCTTGTGCGATCGTGTATATGAAGGTTGGTTAAGTATCCGGCACACAGACGCACAGATGTGTTGCGGTGTTGAGAAATCGTGTTTCCAATCTGCTGTTGGTAGTTTTGCACAAAGGTTGATCAATACTGGTTCTGATCGTGATCTTTCTGTCTGGTTCAACCATAGGAAGTTTGGTCATAGTCACCAAACGCAAGCCTTCCTCATGTGGCCTCGGTTGTCGTTGGGACAATCCTCCTATCGAGCCCAAAGTAGACCACAACACCGGGACCATCAGCACCTTAGTTTTCGCTCTCCTACTCGGCCCCACGTTCAGTCAGGTCAACCAAGACGGCTGACTCGTGTTTCTAACTGGAAGGACCATGGGACACGTGCTGGATATGTTTGACCTTCGAATGCAAATCAGGAGGGCGTGTTCTCTACCGTAGTTACTTGTTGTCTGGTATTTCGTTTCGAACGCCTGTGCGGAGATGGCAACAACGCCTGGTTTGTTGTAATCTTGCTCAGAGAGTTTGTTCTGGAACTTGTTCCGTCACGTATTTCATGACCTACTGTACACAAAAGATAAGCATTTTCAGTAGTCTGTGGAGATTTGGGAAGAATGAAAAATGCGCCGGATGAGTGAAACTTCCATCTGAGAAGTCGTTGCTTGAGAAACCAGACAACACGTGTGACCACGTGATGTGGATTCCGTGATTGAAGGACATCCTGTCTATGCGAGTTCATCGCAGTGCTGACCAGCCTGTCGGCCTAGTGCTCAAACTACTAGCCTGAAGGTCGCGGGTTCAAGATCCCCTAGCGTTTCGTAAGATGTGCACTGCGGCTAATTCCCAAAGAGTATGCAACCGCTGCACGGCGATTTTTAGCGTAGACTGACTTCACTTGCACGAAGAAATCTTTGTGAAAAAGTAATACGGATTAACACGCCATTCTTCGATTAATTCAGATGACTCCCTAAATTGCCTGTATCGAGGGCATGACTCATCACCAGGCGCTAAGCGCACCACACCGGTGGAATCTGTGGGCATCGCACCGGTTGAGTGAAACTCAGGAACTCTTGTCTATAGGATCAGTGGAGTGTCCCTAGGTTATCCTTCTGTCAGTACACCACGTTGTGCGTACGAGGTCCAAGATGACCGAAAAATTCACCGAACAGCTACTCCAAATGATCGATGCTCAACACTTTGACGCTCTGAGTTGCACGTGAATGAGGAACGAAACTAAAAAGGTAGAGTTTCGCACATTGTGTATTTCGAATATGTGCCTAACTCGTCCTGGCAAGATACGGTTACATTAGTCGAATTCTCAGAGTAAATTGACGAAAGATTGCATCGGAATCTTATAAAGCAGGAGATGACTCTGACAGAGCTGCCCATAACGAACTGAGCACTACTCATCAGCTAGCTCATATGAGTTCTCATCCACATGTTATCAAATAGATTGGCGGAGATCAGACGCAATGTTAAAATCTGTTTGTTTCGAGAAAACGTGTGGCAAAATGGAGCATAGTGCTTCAAGCTTAAGGCGGACAAATTCATCCTGGTTACAGGAATGAAATTTCCGATGCTCGGTTAGCGGCAAAAACTGAGGTGATCCACCGTTATCTGTCTAAAGTTCACACCGTCGTTTATAAGCCGTATCGTTGGCGTATCAGTGTTCATGCCAATCTATTCTAAGTTTGTAACGGGCAAGAAATGGTCTCTGTTACAAGAGGCGAAAACGTTTTCACTTTTCGTTGGTTGGGACAGATAGATAACATGATAGGAGAACGATCTTCGTCAAAATGTTTCTGTGGGAACATACACCTTGTGTAGCATTGCTACTCACCAGAAGCCTAGAACAATGTCTGTTTTATTGCTCACTTTAAATATACGAAAGCAATTCGAGAAACAAAGTGTAGGTTTGTGGTTTAGCTACAAACAGTCGAGAAAATCGAGTATCTTTGAAGCCACGCGCTGTTTCGATTTACGCTGGGATTCGATTACACTCGCAATCCAGACCAGAATTAGGACTGGGAGTCAAAATGAAACTCGATCATCACCTGACGACTTTTAACGAGCGCCAGAACAGATGATATCAGAGACGAAGTAGGTTGAAAAATTTGGTTGCAATCAGCTGTTGACAGAAAGCAGTCACCTGATTGTCGGTATACAATGGGGGGGTTGTAATCAGTCGATTTTTAACTCTTGTAGAGAATGGAGCCATGGCTTGGATACAACCGGACGAGCAGCTCCGTCATTGCTGGGACTTCTCAAGTGTGTTCACTTATCCTGCGTGTTCCATTTCTGCGGTTTTTCGAGATTTAGATCCATCGAGAGGATTGAAAACTATTCAGACGAACCATTCACGTTGTTTAACAGTTGTCAGATGATTGCTGATAGTGCGAAGAATTTCTGATAATCTTCGATTAAAATTCCATCCCGTAGGCCGGAAAGTACCGTACAGCAGTTTCGACCCTATTGGGAATCGTCAGCAGTGCGTACCTCACCAAACTACAAAGTGTTGACCAATTTTCCTGTATTCCGTGTGTGAAACGCACAATCTTTCTGGATATTCTACTGCGAATATATTCCGTAAATCTTGCTTGGTCTCCACATTTAAGTGGCGCTAGAAGGGTGCATATATATCTCGAGGAATACCCACTGAAGTTTCTGTTCTCTCAGTTGATGTCTTACAGTCTTCCGGATTGTTTTTAAATCCGAGAAGAAACACGGAAAGTTTATTAGGCTTCTTAGGAAATTCAATCATTCACGCACACACGTTGTATTCACACACGTGACAAACAATGAATCTGAGGTAGAAACTACTCACAAGGTTGCTGAAAACTATTCGATAGCCCACGACCGGTTTCGCCCTTCCACTTGGGGCTAATCATGTAGGCGCAGTCCCTGAGTTTCCGTCAACCTTATGTTCCACTTGAACCCAAATTGGACTGTTTTCGAGAAATACACTCATTTGCGAATCAGTTTGGTTTTCACGAGAGACTCAACTAAACGCCATAAACGAGAGATTCAGTAGAGTCTCTCATAAAAACCGAATTGATTTGCAAATGAGTGTATTGCTCGAAAATCTGAAACAGACTTTGTGGAGCCACGGAAGTTTTATTGCTCGTGCCATCTGACTTCACCGATCGTGGGCCGCTTTCAGTGAAATAGCGACCACAGAACTATCTTCTAGATCTACTTCGAATGCCGTCGTAGCAACGTGAACCAGCGCCCAAAAGCACGGCAGACTTCTCTCACTGGATTGGACGAGAATGACTACAACCGACAGATTACTGCCCTATCTGTCGGATTTCTGGCTGATGACCTCATGGTGCCTTAAAAACCTAACTACAGCTTTCAGCCAGGTATACATTGCAACAGCTTGTTCTTTCATATTCAGTAGTTACGCGATTGCCAGAAAATTCTTCGAAAATCATCAACTTTTGGTGAAAGCTTCGGTCTTCACATATTTCCCACTCGGATCGCTAAGTAATCTTCGAATTTCAAAAGCGCTATTTCGTACATTCTATCACTTGTCGGTTGACAAGTTTCAGATTAAGTGCGGAAGTGCTTTGCGATCTAGCCGCGAGGATGAACTAATTACCTATACAGGCTTTAAAGATCACCGAGTATTATTGATCTCAAAGTTCTAATCGCCTGGTTCCTCGGGGACGTATTTGCCGGTCAGAACGGCTGACTGTGTGCATGATTACGGGGAATTCAGTCCTTACGCAGTGAATACGACGAGGTCTAACCCTCGAACCATCGGATAGCTGGATATTCAAGCTGAGCGCTTTTATATTCCACATCTAGTTGCGGTAATGCTTGCAATCATTACGGGATGGGAGTGGTTAGGCTCTGAGGACAATAGGGGCTGAATTTGTGTTTTGAATGCGACCACACAACTCTTCCACTTGACACCTGCATGGGGTGTTGGCGCGAGGACCTGGTACGTTCAACCATCTAGCATCAGATAACATTTGAAGTACGGGCAAACTCACAACCATAGTATTCACACTAAAGTATTTTTTTAACATCGTAAGCTCACCTTTATCATAACAAAAATAGCCAAACTGGTGGGGTCGAAGTAGTACTCTCTTCCCGATTTAGTTATGGTGGTGGGACCGAAATATCGTATGACAAGGTAAAAAATGTTTCAATAATAACTTCAATTCTAAATGTAAGCGAAGGTCTCAGACATGGCGAAAGAAACTCCTTAGTGGATTTTCGTGAGGTGCGCGGTACTGATGTTCTAAAAAAAAGTAACATGGTTTGCAGCACAGACAGGCGAAGTTGCAGTTGAAAACGACTCCTCATATCAACACCGTTCAATGTGGATGAGCCCTACAAAGTCGGGAATGAAGACTATGGAAGGGCTATTCCAACTCAGGAGGACGGTGGCGCGTCTGTAAGAGGAGTTATCATAATCACAACTTCAAGGGGAATACGAAACTAAAGCCAAATGGGTATGTGAGCTATGCCCGTCTTTGGCAAATTTCTTCAGTTGCTGAAAAGCGCATGTCGCTAGGAGGCCGTGACCTCACCCATAAGCGTAGCAACTGGAGTGAAACAAACGTGTTCGGGATGTCCTTTGAAGAAAAGGGGCAGAACGAAGGTTTGATTCCACGACCAGTCAGACCAATATTAGAGATACCAGAACATTTCGCTTCATTTGCAAGGCGGTATGAAGGACGTGTGCTAGCTGATATTCCACGGAACTCGATTTTCAAGGACAAACTCATGAGCAGGCTGTTCGAAGGCTATATAAGAATATACCACACATTGTAAAGGGCTATACTCGATGGTCGGTTGGTGAAAAATCGACATCAAAATGCATGTCCAGATCTAATACGCTGCTCATAAGGTTGCTGAAATTTCTTCGACATCCCACGACCGGTTTCATCCTTCCACTCGGGGCTCATCAGGTAGGCGCAGTCCCCGAGTTTCCGTCAACCTTATGTTCTAATTGAACCCAAGTTGCACGAAAGATTCAGTTGACCTCCAGGTGAGTCTCTCGCAAAACCAAATTTGTTTGCAAATGAGTGCAATTTGGTTTCAAGTAGAGCATAAGATTGACGGAAACTCGGGGATCGCATCTAGCTGATGAACCCGAAATGGAGGGCTGAAACCGGTCGTGGGCTGCGAAGAATTTTAAGCAACCTTATGAGTAGTGTATTACGTCTACAATTGTGTATACTTTTACACAACATGACTGTCACACTTTCTGGATACAATGAGTAGACAAGTTTTGACCAAAACAGATTAAAACATTTGTTTCAAGTAGGGTATAAAAAAGGTCACAGGTTCAAAAAAAGGCGGTGTGCATTTATTGGTTCATGTGAGCATCGATTTGAAAGCAATCGTCATCAGTGTGTGCAAGGTTTATCAAATCCCTGACTCACAAATGGTTGGTAAATAGAAAAAAACAGTCATACTGTGCCGATTGTTTTCGAATGTCCTCAGAATGATTGATTGATTGCTTATAGTGGTTGTTTTAGTAACCATGGGACTCACCCCAGCAATTGTGCTGACAAAATGCAGTCATATCCCCCAAAGTGGGAAGGTGTTAAGCGACCAACTAACGATAATCTGTTCTCGTGAATGTCATCCGGTGATTGTAAAGGACCTCGGTTTTTTTACAGAGGGTTTAGCAAATAGTCGACTATGTTGGTGATCTCACTGGAGAAAAGAGAGGTAAGAATTTTCTAGAAAATTGTTTGTCTAAAAAGCAGTCGTAAACTTATGCGCTTTGCACACATCGTTAAAGGATATGTGTATAAGAAAGGTATATTCAATCTGTACAAAAAAGGATATGTTTGGGGGCAAAATCCTCTTCCCAAGGACCACACATTCTTCGAGCGATTGTATCTAAAACATGAAACACTGGTAACCCGAATCACCTGTTATGATAAATTGATGCGACTTTTAAGAAAACTTTGATGACAAAATAGGGGTTGGCGATCATTTAAAAATAAACGAAGAAACCAAATTAATTTGCAGATGAATGTATTTCACTAATTTCGTGCAAGTTGTTTCCAAGTAGGACATAAGGTTGACAGAAACTCACGCGAGCTGGTAAAATGGTGCATAAATCCAGCACTGTCAGTGGGTTGTCAAATTGGCGGGGGCTGGAAAAGGAGCTATGCATTGAAGGCAATAGCTTTGATGCATGAGCGCCATTGAGGGCGCGACTGGGCCATGTCTGATAATGTCTCTAGCCATTGATGTGGACCGTCTCGGGGTACTCACGGATTGTGTGCTGACGACACCGGTTTGTAGGAAGTAGTAAGACAGGATGGGAAGCGGATGGCTGGTCGTCAGTCATTGTGAAAGCGCCCACGGCGAAGAGAAATCGAACTGTAGAAGTAATTTGTTCGCGTAGAATCAAGCGAATTGGAAACTGCGGAAGTGTGTTCAGCGCCTGGAATGCGAAGAACTCCAACGGAAAATCAAGTGTCAGCAAATGTTTCAAAAAATTAAACGGAGAATCGGTTTTTTAAATGACAGGTAAATGTCGCTTTCCATGTAAACATCAACCAAATGGCGGCCGTCTGTTAAGCACTCTTTCACTGCGTTGTTTGTGAGTTGGTTCACCTTGTGGCAACAGAACATGTAATGACGTAAACAGTTCACGTGATGAGAAACCTACGTCGGCTCACTTGTGCCCACTTGGAAAACCGTTTCCCTGTGTCTCATAAATCATGTCAAGGTGAGTCTAGGATCAAAGGTGTACGGATGTGGAACTTGCAGGTCGGTAGATTTACAAAAGGGTATGTTGTGTCGCGGCAGACTGATCGCCAGATTAAATATCTATACCGGAATAATCCCATCGCAAGAGTGCAATTTTTTCGCGATGCTTTTATTCAAATCTAAGGGCTAGTGAGAGTTTTCCTTCATTAATACGCGTTTCCTTATAGTACATGGCAGCCAATTAGAACCGTAAGGACGAGAAAACCCCATCGGCATGGGAACAAATGAAATTATAATGACGGAAGTCCATAAACTGCTCAGTTCAAAATGAATTCAACATGTAGCTAATGATACAAGTCACATGATGCCCGAAAAAGTGATACTGCACTGCAGGACAAGTCTGTCGTTCAAAGTCACGTGACAGTTATCTGTTATTCCCTACTCGTTGTCATCGGAACAGAACATTGTTTAGGCTCGACAGATACACTCATTTGCAAATCAATTTGGTTTTCATGGGAGACTCAATTGAATCTCTCGTTTATGATGTCCTCCAGCTGAATGTGCTGCACACAGGCCGCCTCATGATTCAGTTGGCACGATATTCGAGATATCGTAGTATATTTTCATACCGGAAACTACTCACAGGGTTGCTGAAAACTCTTCGTGGAAAACTCGTTGAAAATACAATTGGTTTGCAAATGAGTGTATTTTTCGAAAACAGTCCAATTTGGGTACAGGTAGAAAATAAGGTTGACGGAAACTCGGGGACTGCGCCTACCTGATGAGCCCAAATTGGAAGGGCGAAACCGCTCGTGGGTTGTCGAAGAGTCTTCAGCAACCTTGTGAGTAGTTTCCTTTATGAAAATTGTTTGGGCTCGTTTTGGACGGTCAGTCTGCCCTCGTTGTAGAGTGTGACTAGGCCATTCTTACAGAAAGCAGTTCACTGCACTGGTGAATCTCCTTGTGCAGATATCCTCTGAGGCAAAGCGCACCGTCACATTTTTTCTTGAACGTTGTAACTTTCCAATCGCCATACATTTCGAGACAGATGAGAAAAATCGGTTACGTCTTTTTTCCATCTACCTGGCTTGTAAATATTTATACAGGTGTTCTGCGCAAAACCAGACTCAGTCTAACGTAATCAGTTTTCCGTTTAGCCAGTGGCCATTTTATTTGTGTCCCGTGTCTTCGAACTAATACTGATAATTTATTTTGTCTGGACAGGGGAAAAGGTTTAATTTATCCACTTTATTGATGTTACCTGTGGTTCAAAATGGCGACCACGCCGAGATTCGATTGAAATATCGACTGCGTTTAATACCATCAGACACAGTTGACAGTAACTGCGATGATGAAGACAGGCCAAAGAAACGATGTGATTCTACAAAGCTCTCCTTCAGGATTTGAAGGTGGGATGCGGCATCCTGAAAGACAACAGGATGTCGGTGGACGGACTGGACTACTTTAATGGTTACAGCCTTGAAGAAAATAGTAGCATCAATCGCCATGGATGAGTGGTTCTGGATTCAAGCTAAGCAGCTGTACCTTTTAAAATGAATAAACTAATTGATTAGGGAGGATGGCAAATAACTTGCGAGTTTTAAAAAGATACTACACGGTCAGATGGAATCTCGTAGTCTTTCAGGTGTATATGAATCGAGGAGAGAACGGGAACCATCCATGAACTGGAATTCCGCCGCTCGATTCAAACCTGACTTTCTATTAACTACTTCACGATTTATATATTACTGACTATCGACAGGAAAAAATGGGGCTAGATGGCGTTACCACACCGTATTAAGTGGATCATTGCTCGCATACTCTCACCTATTATGCAATGTGTTGGGTTGAGAAAATGGATTTGTGGCTCAACGAAATGGATTGTCGTGGGGAGCATACACAACTAATGCCTCACTGCTTTGAGTGTTTGTCAATCGCAAATGTCAAGCCAGTTTACCGCTTGATTGGTTTCGGCTGAGTCAAGTGATGTCAGCATTTGTTTGCTCGTCAAACAACAAAAGCTTAAAACGATGCGATAGTGCGAGAATTTTCTTTGTTCGGAGAATTTCCAGATAATAAATTTAAAGGATTTGTCAAGGAAAACAAGCATTTACGGATATATAAAAGAAGTAATCAATGAGTAGTATATGTGGACGAAAGTGGCTAAAATCGATAAAATCTCTACGGCTCAAATCCTAAAAGATGGGGCTGAAGTCTTTGATGGAGTCGAAATGGGACTGCTGAGTTCTTGTGTGCAGAGATTCTCGTAGACGAAAGTATGTCTGTACTATTCAAAGGGTGTTTTGAAAGTTAGTTTTGTGGTTCAAGGAGTAAAGGATGATAAGAATCGTAAAGGATCACACCGCTGACTCGCACCCCATTCTCAATAGGGTGACAATGAGTTTAGTTTTACGTTTTTGTATCATACCTTTATGAATCCTTTATGCGCTTGCACTAACCGGTAACAATAATTTGTAGTTGTTTGGGATATTTGTGGAATTCACCTACACGTCACTCTCATTCACCCTTGAATTGTGAACACCAAACGGGGCCCATTAGCCACACAATACTCTTAGCTGCAAAACATTTACGTGCAGACCAGAGCTTTTTGCGTCAAAGAGTTACATTTTGTTGTGTATGTGCTCAAACCAAAAAACCATCGTAATCTACGCCCATATTTTGTAGCTCACCAAATTGGATTGACCACTGAAGCAATCATGGCTCTGGCGGAAAAGTCTGGTGGAATAGATTCCCAGCATCACTGGGATGCTTAAATGGAGCTCCAGAGTATGGACTGGTACTCTGGGCTCACTAGCCCGATTGCTTTAGTCCATCAAGGGCACGTCATAGCTTTTGAAAATTTAATTTCGTTGTGCGAAAACTGAGCGTCCGCGGATACTAGCGAGGTTGAGATCATTTTTGAATTGTACCATGACATCAGATCAAGCATAATTAGCAAATTATAGAAACTCTATTCGAAAATTCATTGAAGCTTCTGCGTTACGAGGATACGGTTGAGCACCAGAGGGAGAAAATATCGTCGAATGATCAAATAGTTAAGAAGAGAGGTGAATCATTTTGGCGGCTAAAGTTCGCGGGAATTCATTTTAATTCCCATTAAGGCCCTACTTCAACAACATACTTTTCCTGAAGCAGGCTATGGATGACGGTTCATCCTTTAGAAATACCACTTTTTGGTGGCCGTCTGACTTTCCGCAAGGATTATGAAACGCTTCCTAGCAAATTTCTAAAGAGTGAGACTAACCAAGGAAAAATCATTCTGAACAAGGACCAGGAAACGAGGCACCAAAAGGATATCTTAAAATCTACACTACTCCCCAGGGAGAAGCCCCTTCCCAGAGGAGTCCACACTAGGCATCGGTCGGATTGTTGTGGGAACCCTCGTTTGAAGAGTCAACTATTTCTTTCACTGAGGGATGATTTTACTCTAAATGAACCCAATGAAATGTCATAATCTGTAAAAGATGACAAAAAAGACGTTTTAATGTGCCACTGGCAGTTTCGAACCTCAGACGCAAGCCAGTAAACCGATGAATTCCAAACAGCCAAGGAATTTGCGAAATGGAGTAGAACTCAAATCAGAACCACAGGTGGATTGATACCGATTGCCATCGTTAAGGTGGGAAAGCCAGTTCATTTCGGTTCACTCAGTGTGGTGATTTAGTTTGCTGTGTTGTCACTTTTCCCGAAACTGGCAACGGAGCTCTGTTGAAATCCTCAGTTAGTCTCTCATTAGGACCGAATTAGTGTGCAAATGAGGGCAGTTGGCAAGATCTGTCCGGTATTGGTTCAATTAGAGCCTAAGTTTGACGGAAACTGGGAGACTGCACCTACCGGATGAGAATGGATAGGAAGAGTTTTCAGTAACCTTGTTTGTGATGTGTTACGCCTTGACAAAAGGGCATCAACCCGTAGGAATCTGGCCTTGGTAGACAGAAGTCTATCGATTGGATGTGGTAAGCCACATAGAATCAGGCGAGCGATTTCCATCTTGGTGCACACCTCAATGAAACTTCAGTACTTGGTGCCTCATTCGAGAGGGAGCCACTTTTTTACGCTAGTTAACATCATCAGGATCTTCCGTCTTGTACATTTCACCACTGGATAACGCAAAGAATGATCCATGTGAAGGTTTGCCTTTAATTCTGGTGACCGTTACGACGTTGGTGATCTTGCCGGCCGCATCGTACGGGAAGGTTGAAAAGTCGGTATCAGGAAGGTCAGATTCCTGAAAGTAACCTCAAAACGCCCGGAACCTACTGCTCCATCAAAAATTCAACAGGAAAGCCGGCAAGCATCCAGGCCAGTCAATCAGTCAATCAATTCAGCAAAACCTGATGAGTGTTCTTGCGCGCCACAGAAGCACGACCGAATGTGATCAGCGTTCAGGCTTTTTCACAGAGGCACGATCGATGTTGATGGGTGTTCACTAACGCCTATCAGACAGCCTGGATCAATGTCAGAAATTCCCCTTTAAATAGTGTGGGGCCGTTGTAACTTTGGCTCTTGCAATCGTTTGTTCGGAATATAACTGTTGTGTTCCCTTCTGTGGGTCTTTTTTCTCCGGCATTAAGCACGGGAGCGGGTCAGCAGCAGATACCACAGATTGACGAATCAACAGATATAACAGTTGGGAACACATCCATATGATTTATACTTTTACTTAAAAAATAGTGTTGGGCTGTGCAAGGATGTATTCGCACGTAAGACTATACATCGATTCCAACTCAGAAATGAGAATTTTTCGAGTGGATTCTGTTGAGCGATCAGTTTTTGAAGCGACCAACTTGGTAATATTTATGGTAGATAAAAACGCTACTCAGTAGGGTTAGTATGAATGACGTTCATGAAATCTCTCGGTGGAATGTCTACCTTAACTTCTAACTTCAATTCTTCGGCTGTCCGCAAATGATTTATTTTACTTTTCTGTCCAACTCAATTCTGTCTTCCCCCGAAATCCGATTCGGTTAGGTGACGTGACACCCAAATTGGTAATTCCCACCGAGAATATCAGGTTTACTTAAGAATGACGGAGCGGATCGCCAAAAAAACTGTGTTGATTAAAATTTGTTTGCCATTCCAGTGATGTTAGCACCTCGAGCGTCGAAGAGATGACTCCATTGTAAATCCTTATCAAGGAAGTTAATCTCCAATAATCAAAGATAGATCGCATCTTGTTCAGCCCGAAATTGACATGAGAATAGGAATGCTCTAAACCATTGTCCCAGATTTCGTCTCACGCCACAAAATTACATCATCAGCCCAGATGGGAAGCGAACCTCTATCAGTGAAAGTTTGATTTCCTCGGTAATGCGCGAGGCACGATTAAAGGGGATGAAGTTGAAGAATAGAACAAAGCAGCACACAATACTCAATATTTCTCGAGTCTCAGGTATTCAGTGTTGTTGGTCATCATTGTTTGATGGTTATTTTATTGGATTGTTCAAATGAACCAATCACTGGTTGATTATAACTCAGATGGGGCGAATATCGATCGCACTGGTACAGGCCACGTTCCAGGCATCTGAGCACAATGGAAGATGATATTCAAGTTACACTAAAACCGTTGAAAAAACCGTTATAAGAATGAAATTTCATTGCCACAGCCATGAGGAAATATCCCTCCGCGGAACGTGCTATCTCTAAGGACGAACATCGTAGTGCAAACACCGCTTACAGCAATGGATGTCAATCTGCAGGTTTATTATGCGATGGACTTTCAAGAATTCCAGGAAATGTGGGTCTCAGATGTTAAGACATTCAGCTACTGACTGTTAGTGTGATATATTTGTTAACTGAACCCTCCTACACTCGTTCCTATCAATACTTATTCTTTTTCATTTTGTTATCTAGTAACCATCGCGTCTCATGTTCTCGGTGACATTGAAGACAGAACGCGGGGAACACATCCATATGATTTATACTTTTTACTTAAAAAATAGTGTTGGGCTGTGCAAGGATGTATTCGCACGTAAGACTATACATCGATTCCAACTCAGAAATGAGAATTTTTCGAGTGGATTCTGTTGAGCGATCAGTTTTTGAAGCGACCAACTTGGTAATATTTATGGTAGATAAAAACGCTACTCAGTAG
Organism: Opisthorchis viverrini; assembly: GCF_000715545.1. NCBI lineage: Eukaryota > Metazoa > Platyhelminthes > Trematoda > Opisthorchiida > Opisthorchiidae > Opisthorchis > Opisthorchis viverrini. Next base: position 1,351,394 of record NW_008751667.1, read on the forward strand.
GGTTAGTATGAATGACGTTCATGAAATCTCTCGGTGGAATGTCTACCTTAACTTCTAACTTCAATTCTTCGGCTGTCCGCAAATGATTTATTTTACTTTTCTGTCCAACTCAATTCTGTCTTCCCCCGAAATCCGATTCGGTTAGGTGACGTGACACCCAAATTGGTAATTCCCACCGAGAATATCAGGTTTACTTAAGAATGACGGAGCGGATCGCCAAAAAAACTGTGTTGATTAAAATTTGTTTGCCATTCCAGTGATGTTAGCACCTCGAGCGTCGAAGAGATGACTCCATTGTAAATCCTTATCAAGGAAGTTAATCTCCAATAATCAAAGATAGATCGCATCTTGTTCAGCCCGAAATTGACATGAGAATAGGAATGCTCTAAACCATTGTCCCAGATTTCGTCTCACGCCACAAAATTACATCATCAGCCCAGATGGGAAGCGAACCTCTATCAGTGAAAGTTTGATTTCCTCGGTAATGCGCGAGGCACGATTAAAGGGGATGAAGTTGAAGAATAGAACAAAGCAGCACACAATACTCAATATTTCTCGAGTCTCAGGTATTCAGTGTTGTTGGTCATCATTGTTTGATGGTTATTTTATTGGATTGTTCAAATGAACCAATCACTGGTTGATTATAACTCAGATGGGGCGAATATCGATCGCACTGGTACAGGCCACGTTCCAGGCATCTGAGCACAATGGAAGATGATATTCAAGTTACACTAAAACCGTTGAAAAAACCGTTATAAGAATGAAATTTCATTGCCACAGCCATGAGGAAATATCCCTCCGCGGAACGTGCTATCTCTAAGGACGAACATCGTAGTGCAAACACCGCTTACAGCAATGGATGTCAATCTGCAGGTTTATTATGCGATGGACTTTCAAGAATTCCAGGAAATGTGGGTCTCAGATGTTAAGACATTCAGCTACTGACTGTTAGTGTGATATATTTGTTAACTGAACCCTCCTACACTCGTTCCTATCAATACTTATTCTTTTTCATTTTGTTATCTAGTAACCATCGCGTCTCATGTTCTCGGTGACATTGAAGACAGAACGCGTGTGACACTTCAAAACACTCTTCTGTCGTTTTTGGGTTCCTCACTCACCGACCGAGTTCCCCGAGGATCCCTCTTAGCACACCAACGCGAAGGGTAGAGGTCAGGGGGGAGGTCAAACAATGACTTGGTAGCGAAGTTTAAAAGCCAATACCAGAAAACACAGCTGCGTTGGTCATTATCACCTCCGTGGATAGGGGCCCCAAAACGGGACACATCAATGATTAGAGACGTTATCAGACGTGGCCCGGTCCCGCCATCAATAGAAACAATCGTTCAGCTGTAAAACCCTCCCGGTGCCTGGCTGCTATGCCACCCAAAGGAAGCACAAGGGCTGGGATACTGCCAGGTTGCCCAAGCCTAGACAGAAGAAGTCGAGAGACAGAGGTCCTTCCGGTCAGTAAATTCGCGCTCCACCCACTTGAGCTAGCTCGCACCTTCAATGGCACGCATGCATGCCCTTGGTGCACAGCTCCCCTCCCAATTTCACCAAATGAATGGTCTACTGATACCTCTGCATTTTAAGCAGCTAACGGCTCCAATACCGCCTGTACTACACCTCCCCAAGTCATTGGAGAAGGGAACTGTGGCAGCTATTACCGCTGTCCGGGAACCAAGCGGTTTTTACAACTGATGGTGCTATGATGATGGTTTACATGGATAAACGGATATTCGTGGGGTGATTCCTATCTGTCTTGCTTTTGTCACACCAATTTTGGAGTTTGAACATGACCAATCAGATAGTTTGAACGGATTGCGATCTACCCCCGTGGCATCCCCACCTTCCACAGTGATCTCCCCGCAGTGGTCCTATTTATCACTTGAATGATTCGTCGAGAAAATCTAATGGAGTGCTACCAGTGGGACTATTACATCAAGTTGCTTATCCGGACCTTGGCTGGAATCTTGTGTAGCGGGACTGTATCTTGCCATATGATGTCAGTTTGTTCATGGTTTCTGCGTCAGCCCTCAACCCGTTACTATATCTCTTGTTTTCCAGTGAAACTACCGTGTGCTTGGACAGGAACTGCCGAGAGGGTTGGGTTCGAACCACGGACGTTCCAGTCAGTAATTTCGCACCCTAACCAACAGCAAACTATCTCGAGATCTGACAGTCTGACAGAGTTCGCTCCTGTACATAATCTCATCAGCTTAGAAATGTGGAAAGTAACGGAAGACTGAATCGATCGCCCATGTGGAACCCCTACCTAGATAGAGCATCGTCGCTGAATGTACAGGGTGTCTAAAGCTTTATTTAACTTTGGTTTACTTGTCGTGAGTCTTTAACCTCATACATGTCGCTCCTATCTGCCACATCATTTCCACCGTATCTCACCTCCGTAGGTCAGTTTCCTGGGATCAAACAAAGAACTAGAAAAAGTTTCTCGCCAAGTAAAATTTTGCTCAAAAAATCAATAAAAACCTTTTTTCCAATGATCTTTTCTCTATCTGGCAGTGGTAGTGGGTTCTATCAATCACCTATGTGTACTTCGTGTATCGTTTGGGCGATTTTGTTTGGTTCGGAAAAACAAGAGGGGAGAATGACCTTTGCATAGTTACCAAAAGGATTGTGATGCGTGAAATCAGATGACAACTTGTGATCTAATCATACTGTCCAAACTGCGGTTAAATTGCTCCACGTTCACACAATCATAGACACTCGAATCGTGGGTCAGTCAATTTTAAGCAGGGGATTTTTTTCGGTTAGTTTGTCCACCGTCAGACTTTGGGATGAGTTGACATACCGCTCGACATTGGTGCATTGTTTACCGATCATCATCACTTCTGTGGTAGGTGACTGGTTTTTGTGACTTTCCCCACTATAATTCCTATTCCAGGTTGATTGCATTTCACGAAAGTGATTCATCCGTCGACCGACCAGCTATGGAGACAAACATTTGACGTATTTGAGTGAAATTGTCAAACAGGGTAAATTTTTCGAATATACATTTGAAGAATGAATTAGATTGAAGTCACGTTCGTTTGCAATTGTTGCGCGAGAGAGTTGGTGGGCATGCATGTATGTTGGGACACTAAAGAGAAGGCAAATAAAATACACCAGTTTGCAGATTAATTTGGTTTTCATGAGAGACTCAAATGAATCCCTCGTTTATGATATTCTGCAACTGAATGTGCTGCACAAAGGTTGTCTCATGTTTCAGTTGGTACGGTATTCGAGATATCGCACTATGTTTTCACGAAAGAATATCGTACCAACTGAAACATGAGGCGGCCTGTGTGCAGCACATTCAGTTGTAGAATAGCATAAACGAGAGATGAAGTTGAGTACCCCATGAAAAAAATCAAAGTGATGTGCAAATTAGTGTATTTGTTGCAATCAGTCCAGTTTGGTTCCAAGTAGAACATAAGGTTAACGGAAACTCGGGGACTGCGCCTACCTGATGAACCCAAATTCGAAGGGCGAAACCGATCGCGGGCTGTCAGAGTTTTCAGCAGTCTTATGAGTAGTGCATTACAAATATACAGATGCATCGCGATATCTCTAATATCGTAGCGACTGAAACATGAGGTGGCCTGGTGCAGCACATTCAGTTGCCTGGAGACATCGCAAACGAGAGTCTCTCTCAAAACCAAATTTGTTTACAAATTAGTGTATTTCGCTAATTTTGTGCAACGTTGTTTCAAGTAGAACATAATGTTGACGGAAACTCCGGAACTATCCTACCTGATGACCCCGAAGTGGAAGGGCGAAACCGGTCGTTGGCTGTCGAAAAGTTTCCAGCAGCCTTCTGAGCAGTTTGCTCTAGGAAGGCGAGCATATTTGAAAGCGATCCGACAGTGAATCATTTGCGTGGATGTTGGTCCAGTCAATCCGCCGGAGATCAGCTGCCTTGGCCTGTTACAGTTTCACAGATGAAGCGAGTGAATGTCCCCTCCGAAATGACGAGTGGAAAATTCAGCGAATAAATCGATGATTCACATGCATCTGTCATTAAAGTCGTTTATTGCTTTTCGATCACAATCTAGATTTGTGGCTTGCTTAAGAGACGACAATACCATTGCATCGCATAGTCAAAGTACGAAAATCGACCTTGTTCTACACTGACATTCGTAGTCTACCAGTGTTGCACAAACGCTGTGGATTACCAGCTTCCTACCGGCATATTCGGTCAGAGTTCGCGCGTCTGATGTGAAGCGCCGGCTCTATCCAGAACTGCTCTCCTACAGAACGAGAGATCCACTCATAATCGCTGCTTCCAGTCCCGGTTGATACCCAACCTGGGACAGATTATATAATAACCTTGTCTCTTGTTTCAACCATTTCCTTAGATGGTCGCATTTCCCTGAAGCATGCTATTCAGGGCTATCATCAACCTCTTGAGTAGTAATGAAAAAAACGGTAAATACGTGATGCACTACTCACAAGGTTGCTGAAAATTATTAGACAGCCAACGACCGGTTTCGCCCTTCCACTTCAGACTCATCAGGTAGGCGCAGTCCCCAAGTTTCCATCAACCTTAAGTTCTACTTGGAACCAAACTGCACGAAATTGGCGAAATGCACTCATTTGCAAACTAATTTGGTTTTGCAAAAGACTCACTTGGAACCCAACCAAATCTCAGCAACCTTATGAGTAGTGCAGTACGAATATACATGTATCACGATATCGCGAATATCGTAGTGATTGAAACGTGAGGCGGTCTGGTGCAGCACATTCGGTTGCCTGGAAAAATCACAAACGAGAGATTCAGCTGGGTTCCATTCGAGTCTTTCGAAAAACGATGCGTACTTTTTGAGGGGACATCTGTTGTGAAAAATAACGATGAAGGCGATGCTTGTTGCTGATCTCCACTAGAATGTTCTGTTTTCAGATAGGCCTGTAGCGGACTAAGACCTTATCAGAGTGTTCAGATAAATTAACAAGCAAAGTAACCAATACAAAATCACAAAATAAAAATAGGACAAGAATGAGTAGTCACATGGGGGCTCACGAATGTGTAGATCCAATAGTCCACTACACCGATCCAAATGCGGTAACTGGAGATGGTTCAGCGTGAGTGATATATTCCACGGTAGGAAAATTATTCACGGCTAAAAAATGTCACAGGGATTTATTGTGACGTTCAACAGTTGACACAAACACAGAGATTTAGTCCCACTGGTTCATCAGTCAACAAACAGTCCAACGGAGCGTAAATACACTCGTTCAGCAAGAAGTCGGCAGGTCGCACCGGAAAATTGTGTATTTGTAACATTAAAACAAACGTCATGATACAATGTGAACGACAGTTACAAAGTGTGGTTTAAGTTCAGGAAGAATGGTAAATGTGACAACGGATTACAGGCAGTACAGGCCTTTCCCAGTGAACTGCTCTAGTTGGCCATTCTTGATAAAGTGTGCTAATGTGAAAAGAGTCGAGACGAGATTACAAAGACTAGCAAACAATGCGTTCAACTCATGAAATAAAAAACTGTGATAAGGTGAACTTTATAATTTCTCATCCTTTGTACATTCGTTGGAATTCCTGGGTTGTTTGGTAATTTTTGGGTTTTCTCACCAACAACTTGAATGCAAAGGTAGGGTTTTGGAACAAAGTTAAACCGTGAACTTGGATGTTCAACTTTTCAAAAAATTGCGGAGCATATTTGTTCAAAAGTGCTAAAAAAAAGTGGGTGTTTGCTCCCACTTGCTTTGTGTGCAGTGCAAACACTATAGATTGTCACATCACAATAGATAACTAGTTTTTGCCAGGTGCATACATGTTGAGGAACATTCTAACTAAAATTCTACCTTCCATGTATTTTCCTCTCATAAACTGATCAATAATTAGTAATTCAGAAACGGAATAGCTGACCTCATCCAGGAGACCACATGGACTGGTTCTTCACGGACCACCTGGCTATGTTTGTGAGATTGAACTGGAAACTTCTGTTATCCTTATGACTCCGACGAGTTCATTTTTGACCTTCTTACTGGACGAATCAGAGGGGAGCAAGACATGCCGTGAGGCACTTCAGTTCTGCCTCCTAGACAACAGCAGAACTGGCATGCTGTCCAATTATGGAAAAGTTTCTGTTTTTTACTGACTGATTCGATGGTAATTTTTTAGGAGCAGTCAGGTGTAGTGGTGATCAGCTGCATTGCAACCAACCTGAGGTGCCTCGTCGCGCATTTGTGATTGTAGTGGGTATCTTCGAAACCAGGAATAATCAAGTTTTGGTCAGCTTTTCGACATACGTGCGACCTCCCGTTTCGTGTGGTGGTTGGCTGCTCTCATCCCATGCCTTCAATGGAATAAGGCATTAAAAACCCGGCAAGTCTGATATAGTCAGACCATTGTTCAGTTCGTTACCCGTCTAAATCTAACTGTTGGAGTCTGGTTCCACGACTAAAGTCAATGCTGGTGGTGGCTGCGCGACTTTGTAGAGCGCGTAGTCACATGACTCTCGCTTGAACAATCATCCTCCCGTCCTAGCACAATTATTCTAGTGCGTCTGTAGCTACCCGGTCACTCACATACTTGACTTTTCAGCTCACAGCCGCCCACCGGATCACGAGACTTGTCTTTTTTCATACTCACAAACACGTCACATTAAGCTGACTCGACTCTCGGACATCGATTGTCTGTACCGCCTAATGAGCGTGGTAACTACTCGTGTGCTGATACGCCCACGTACACGCAAACGGACCTACATAAAGGGAAACCGAACACAGTCAACACAGACTCGCGCGCGAGCAGGGAGCATAAGTCAACCACTCTCCACAAGCGCACGGACAGCTATGGAACAAGCATAGCAACCAAACTGCGGGGAAAACACGTTCTTGCCGTCCGGACTTTCACCAAGGCAATCTCACAGACGATAAGTTCCCTCTTGACTTGCTCCATATTTTATATTGTATTTATTTTTATGCGTGTTGCAACCCACCATTGTCAACCATGCTAAAAACTTTTATTAGTGCATATACCTNGCATACACCTTCTGATTTGTGTTATGGCCATCATCAACAGTGCACTAAAACGTCCACTACAAAGAGGGGAAGCTCGAGTTTCGCTTTTATTAGAGTTCATCAGCAAGCATTTGTGGCTCTAGCTGGCTGGGAAGTTCTGACTAGTGGGCCAATAGATCGACAATGGATCGTCATTCGAGGCGTTCCGCCCACAACAACCAAGCGCGAACAAGTCCACCTGTCCAGACGTAAAAATTCGGATGAGTCCAACGTGGGCTTGTGGAGTAGTGGTACCCGTCTCGCCTCGTATGTCAGATTTTGGAAGTTCGAACCCCGGAACAGCCATTAAAAATACACTGTTGATGAGCTTTAGTAAGAGCGAAACTAAAATCAACATTGTTAACACAGGTCGCTGAAGGCTCGACTAAATGCTTCCCCCTTTGCGGTTAACATCTTTAGCCTTCACTTTTCTACTGTCCCGCTGAATTCTGCGCATCACAATGCATGTGAGTATAACAAAAAGGTCGTATTCAACACCGGATCTCTGTTCTACTCATTACAGGGTGGTGCGGGGTTTTGAGCACAGATCTGAACCAGGGGTCAATGACTCGTTGTATTCTATGCCCACATTTTCTTCACTTTCTTGGTCGCACAAACACCATTTCGTCTGCCCCGTCTGCCCTGAATACGGGTGCGGTCATCAGCCATGCCTCGGGGTGAGTCTCTATGTCATTCGTTGCCACCTATTCCGGAACTGGACAACACATTTAATAAAACGAAAAGTTTTTTGGTAGGTCTGCAGCTCAAGTTTTGTCCAGAACACCTTTGAAGTCAGATGAGCCGCAGATTGAGGACGAATTCGTGCGAGCTGAAGTTTGAGTCACTTAAATTTGGAATGGATATATATCATCTATTTTCTCATGACTGCTCCTGTCGAAACATCATTGGCAGCAGAGTTAGTTTGAGGATGTGTGAATGGGCGGCTCCTGATGCAATCTCCACGATGTTTTAGTGCGGAACCTGAGGGAATCGAGGGATGGTGCCGAGACCTCCGTTATGAACTTAGAATCAACTGCTATCGGTGAAAGGAAGAAGGCCTTCACTGCGAAGTTATTTATTAGAAAATGCCAACTGACCATTTACGGACTATTGGACAGGGAAGCAAAACTCTCATTTGCATCTTATTTACAAAAACTGGACATCCATCTTCTCCTGAACGCGTCTTTTTGAACTTTCCTGGATATTCATTGACTCCAATCATTCGTTGCTCAAGTCCAAGCAAATGCTACAAAGCGACTCCACAAATTCCGCAACAGATCTCCCTTTTCAAGAGACGCAAAGCGAATTTACAAGAAAACATACTACTCGCATGCCTCCCCCCTATCATCATGTGTAGGTCGGCGATGGTTTGCTACAGGCCTCTGCACGTTCGACTGCCGATCTTTTCTAGTCAATTTTACCTCCGTGCGTAGCAGCACAAAGTAAACCGTTCTACGATGCCCAGTTGTCCAATGGTTTGATCCCTGTTGACCGAAAAATCCGATTCGAATACCGGCGATTCATGTGTATTTCTATATCTATATAAACTGGCATATTATCAAAATTTGGAATACCAAGGGGGTAAATGGTCAGGAAATTGAACTGTTCATATTAGCTCGGTTGGACTGGTAAATTATCCCATATCTGCCAAACAGCATACATAATTCGGTTCTTCTATGACAGATCGGCTAATGAGTTTGACATCTTACAGCCTGAGGACAAAAACATGCTTTTCGGGACACGATTTGTCCTGTGGTAGGTGGTAGCCTCTCATTTGGACACAGTGGGTAATTTCACCTTCGTGTCGACTGCCTTTGATAAATTTCTTTCTCGTGACCAGCTACAATACCAGTGCCCGTGAAAGTGGAGTGGAAGAGGTACGGAAATTTTCAGAACAAAAATGCACATGGCCCGCTTGATAAAAGGGGCAAAGACTACTCAGTCGTTACAGTAGTACATCAACAGCACTGCGAAAGCGTGCGACCATCAGGTTATACTACTTGTGAGAATCGGAGGCGATTGAGAGTTCATAGATGGATGGGAGGATGCCTTAAATCCTATCGAAGAATGCATGCGCCAGTGATCGACGCAACAGTTTCCTGCACATATGAATCTGTTTCGGACGAAAGCCGTTTTAATGTGGTCATGGACGTTGGATTTCGAAACGACCGCTAAAACGTTTTTTTCTCCCTAGAATGAAAACCACGAAAAAAACAGTGACTGCTGATTAAGTTTGGCAGCAATATGTTCGATTTTTGTACAGACTTTGGCGGCCAGGCTTTCACGGTACTTCGGAAACTATCCAACCGATTTGGGAGTCCACGGTTTAAAGCTGACTGATGATTGGTAGAACACAGAGCATTTCTGAATGGAAGTCGTACTGAGAAGGCAGATTTTTGCCCTAAGCAGAGTTCTGCCATAAGACTTGAAACCAGAACACTTGCGCCTTGGCTGTTCAAGCGAGAGCAATGTAAGCGCAAATTCTACGAATCCAGCAACCATCTGCGGCTAATCGGGTTTTAAACATCCGTCGCACCTGAGACTTGGATCGACACAACCAGAACACTTACGGAATCATCGTTCGAAGCGTCAAGGAAACCAGTCAAAAATAAATCGATGGTGAAAAGGTTCGCTTGTTCAGACGAAGCACACACCTCGCATGTCAGATGACCAGAGTTCAAACCCTCGCACGGCCATAGGATATGTACCGCTGATGCACTTTAAAAGGAGCGAAACTTGAATTCACCGATTTTCTCCTTAAGTGGGAAGTTGAGAAGCGCAATACAGCCGTGTCATCGTTGAGCTTTATATAGACCTGCAGTCGAGGAATTTCCTCCTGAAATTTAGTGCCATGACCAGGATACGGATGAAAAAACCTGTGGCTACGACTTTTTGAGAGTGGGGATGTGCGGACTTTACTGCAGGATTTCGAGGAGGTTGCGGAGACGGTTAGACTGGAGACCGACTGGGGTAAGTTGGCGAGACTGAAGGCCCTCCTAAGAGGCCGGACGAAGGCAGCCCGGGATGTGGCTAGAAGAAGCCCTCGGAAGATGGCCTGGGCCACTGAGAGGGGAGTCCCTGCATCGGAGAGCAACAAATCGGCTGACCTATGAGGCGGCTCAAGACGGCCGGCATGGGACCTGAATACGACCCGACGGCGTGTTTCGCCAGCCCGCATCAGTCGCTGGATCGGACTCTGCGGGGACTGGAAAGAGGGTCACCACCACCACTTGCTGCCTCAACAGCTCGTTAAGGGTGTGAAGCCTGCACTTCGGGCCCAGTTGCGGTTGGCGAGAGCAACTGAGTATTGAGGAACTTGTGCGTCTGGCAAGGGAGCTGGTCGAGGCGCCACTGGCCACGTCGCGGTCGCAGGAGAAGAGAAATGACTCACCAGTGGAGGACCTGAGGAACAAAGTGGACCAACTAGCCGAACAGCTTGCAACCATCAAGACGAAATCGCGGAGGCACGCTCGAACAAGCCGATGTTACAAGTGTCTTACAAAGGATCAGTATCATCCTACCCGACCACTTGTAGATAATACAATTCTGGATTACTTCTCTTTTCTCGGGTGGGTTGCAATTAGTGCAGTTCCACAGGTCCCGTAACCGACAAGTCTCCGAAGTGAACCCGTAGATAGTCTGACTAACCTAGCTTCCAAGAAGTGCGATGCATTGTCACCAGTGGAGGGATGTAGTCAACCTACAGTTTTCCCATAAAACTTTCATTCAACAGGGAATCGTGAGGAATGCCCACGGGGACTCCATCAATTTGTCTGTGGAAATTGGAGTTAAACTGAAATTATGCGTTACAACAGTTGGTATAAGTAGTTCCCTCAAGAACACGATTGTCACCGTCAAATCCGACGAATCGATACAATCTTAGTTTCCTTGAGCAGGACACTTTTCGAAAAAAAGTGGAGTTACGTCCAAGAATTGTTCGTAAATTTGGAACTAAAGTCAACATCTTCTACCAGCTGAGTAATGAACAACAGCTGAAGACCGTTTTTGACTGTTATTGATTTTCTTGAGGAAGGTTTACTTTGGGTAAAATCTTGATATCGTCTTGGAGTAGATAGGGTACATCTTCAGATGAGGAGCCGAAACATACCGACTCTGAGAGAAAAGTCGGTTAACTGGGAGCATGAACGGGTCGAGTCCGTCAGCACGAGACTGACAACCAAAAATTTGTAGTGTTTACAACCCGTATCAACTTGCCAGGTGTTTTCCATTTAGAGTAGCATCCTCACTTAACATTTAACGCTGCTATTAGTGCACAGGTGATGATGGCCATAATACAAATCAGGTGTATGTGCACTAATAAAAGTTTTTAGCACGGTTGACAGTGGTGGGTTGCAACACGTATAAAAATAAATACTATGCGAAATGGGAGCGAATCAAAAAGGAACTCATCGTCTGTGAGAATTCCCTGTTGAAAGTCCGGACGGCGGGAACGTGTTTTTCTCCGCAGTGCGACTGCTACAGGTGTTCCATAATTGTCCGTGGATTTGTGGAGAGCAGTTGACTTCCTGCTCCCTGCGCGCGCGAGTCTGCGTGTGCTGGCTGTGTTCGGTTTCCCTTTATGTAGGTCCGTTTGCGTGTACGTGGGCGTATCAGCACATGAGTAGCTGCCACGCTCATTAGGACAATCGATGTCCGAGAGTCAACTTAATGTGACGTGTTTGTGAGTATGAAAAAAGACAAGTCTCGTGATCCGGTGGGCGGCTGTGAGCTGAAAAGTCAAGTATGTGAGTGACTGGCTACACTGTCACCTAAAAGAGCTACCGATTTCCGTGGAATGTTCTTGGAGCGATTTTCTACTTAGTAGATTCCAAGGGTTTGTAATTCTTACATGAATAATTTGTTCATCGCTCTGAATGTCTAACTGGCTTAGTGCCGTAGAACAGACTGTGTAAATCGAGTGAAAACTTGTCTGCTCCTCTATCTCAATTTCAGAATCACGGAAAAATCTAGCAACTTTTTACTGTCGAAAATGTCAACAGTGAGAGACCTTTTCTATGAGACCGGATTCAGTAAAACAAAACCAGTCCCTATGATGAATGTGTTTTCCCGATTTCTCAAAACTTTTGCGGCCCACGACAACTTAATTTCGCTCGCTTCCTCAAATTCGGCAATGGAGAGACATTTTTTAAATTCGAGATCCCTTCCGCTTGATTCTGTGTACTTTTCCGTTTAAATGATGGATGAAAAGTTTGGACCATTAAAAATGACAGAAAATTCTTGATTATTTTGGTCAGAAACGGGGCCTCCGGAACAATCCAAATGATTTTGGTTTGATTTTCAAAAGACCATTTGGGCGATGACACTCGAAAATACAAAATAGGGGAGATGGCACTGCTTCGCTACAGACAGACTTGTGGTACGTTGGTTTCTTGTTGGAGATGTTGTGGAATATAGCTAGCCCAGGGGCGCTGCTTGGTTGTTGGTGTGTTGAACACGCTTGGCAGTTGGATTGCAAACGCTTCGTCACCGTCATTCTCTTCACTGTGGGGATGAGTGGCCCATTCAACTTCGCAGTGACGTTGTCACTTCGATCGGTGGTGCGATCGGCGTTTGCGATCCTCGGCGATAGAATCAAGAACCACTGGTTTCAAGTAGAACATAAGGTTGACGGGAACTCGGGAACTGCGCCTACCTAATGGGCCCGAATCGGAAGGGCGAAACCGGTCGTGGACTGTCGAAGAATTTTCAGCAACCTAATGAGTAGTGCATTACTAGCTTATTTTGAACATGGCTTTCTGAAGAGAGTAGAATCCTCGTAAGCAATAGAGTGTTGGACGCTGGTATCGTGGACTATCCATAAGGAAAATAGTTTGGTAACTTTTTGGCATCTATCCTGTAGGCCTCGGATTCCCACAAGTCCCATTTTGTACTCACTCACAAACGGAGACGCTCGAAATGTGAAACACGTAGTTGATGAATGCTAACAAAAGGGGCAAATGAGAGTCGATATCCGCGTCCGAATAGGCTGCTTGGGCGAATCATCCCATTTGGTTTTTAGCTAACAGTACAATGGAACGAGAGGTCCAAACGTAGAGATCACTGACAGAGAGATCCACCAGGGAACGGCGGACTCGAAGCGGACAGTGGCCTTACCAAGTGGACTACTGAGAACTTTTGCTCTGTGTCACACTTTTGCACCTCACAGCCTATTTGCTACACCTCTATCCGTCAGTGAGTCCTTTGTGTGACTTCCTCCGGATGTTGATATCGTGGAGGATTTGAGGTCATTTGCCAGAAGGCACAAGTCAGTGTGGTAGACAGGGACCTGAAGTACGATACAAGTCTTAATATCTACCGAGTGCTCATCTACATCCTATCGGTTTTATCTTCCCGAACTCCCTGAACTACCAATTCTACCATTCCATGGGATGTTCTCCTTGAGAGACCCTTGAAGTTTTCCGTTTGAAAGGTACCGTAATCGATCAAAAACAACACGTGATTTGTGTGATCCTGACCAGGAGAAGGAAACAGATATTGTATGCGTGTGTTGATGAGATAAAGCGAGGGGAAAACAGACTGCACTTGGTAAAAGTTTGCGTTTGCTCGACGAAAGTGGATGAGGGGAACAGCTTAGGCCCACCAGATTTCCGGAGTTTCCAAAAAACACTCACCCCTCTCTCAAGATTATCATCTCACCCGCAAACAACAGAATCCACTGCCTGAGGGCTACTCAAACACAACTTGCATCGTACTTTAAAAATTACTACTCAAAACAGCACTATTTTATGACATACAGCTAAGACATATACTGCGCTTTTCTTCAGCAGTGCAGTATATGACTGGATTTGATATATCATGGTATACTTGGGTGTAGCAATGTAATACAAATGATCAGTAATATATAATGTAATATAATA
>NW_008751667.1:1365341-1378090 GCF_000715545.1 Opisthorchis viverrini
ATATAATATAATATAATATAATATAATATAATATAATATAATATAATATAATATAATATAATATAATATAATATAATATAATGTAACATAACATAAAGTCCCAGTACAATAGTGCAGTATTTACCAAACTATGAAATGCACCTTTTCGCAGCTGGTCTTTTGGTCTCTTGGGGAAACCAAGCAAAACCAGAAAAAGAAAGGTTTCTGGCGGAGATGACATTCAAGCAAATAAGTCCTAATTGTGAATTTCCTCATGTTTTTGGTAAATTTAACAATCGAAAGCCGACATTCTATCGATTAGCTACATTCGGCATCTTGCAAAAGATCAATCCCCATTCACCCCACGGCACCGAGAAATGATCTGCAAAAGTACATTCCTAAAAAGTACACAGGACTTTTTCCAATCCGGATGAAGATCAGACATCCAAGTAGACTGACGAGTTGAGACAAGACGGGTCTGTCAAGTACTGTCCGGCAATTTCTGGAAAAAAACGCAAGCAGAACCAAGAAAAAAGACAAGTAGATGATCGGCAATTCAGTTTGAAGCGTCTACCACTTTTTATCCCCAGTTCTAACGGGACTGCAGCAACAGAAAAAGTGTTGTGGCTTGTGGCAGTTTTGAAGGCTGCCGCTTTATTAGTTGTGGTGTAGATGGCGGGAATTTCTTCCAGTTTAGTTAAACAACAAAAGAACAAATCCACTACTAAACGCTCACAACATTTTGGAATGAGTATTACTCTCGGAAAACACGTAGATAATGTGAAATTATTAGAAACGTAACTAATTTGGAATGGGTATTCATTGTGCAGGCGATTTACATCAAATGCACTGGCCTGAGTGCTGCTCAGCGTCCTCGTGACAAATGTCATGCAAGCTTCCACGTGACTTCACGCACTCCCAGTCTTGAGTGTTTGAGCAGTGATCACTGATACAGAGTGAGCACTGATAATGGGAACTTTGGGCTGATTGATCGAATAATTTCAATTCCCAACTTCCAGCTATCGCGTCATTTTATCAATGAAACATACATTTTTGATAAAATAGCAAGAGATAAAGCAAGCACCTTTTTGGTAAGGCTTAGCGTTGAACGTCCTTTTGAATTTCGTAATATGTCACGTACTGGACCAAATCCTTGCGCTCGAAAAGGCCCGGTTTCATCTTTTGGCCTCAGTCTAAACCAGGCGGATAAACGCGTTTTTTTCTAATTTTGGAACCTTAAGTTTCCCGTTTGTTCACTTGTAACACGTTTCACTCAGCCTTTCACATCTCTCACGCGATGAGATTTTGTTTGGTGTATCGGATAAACAAACATACGGGGTTGTAAGGTAACACGGATAGGAGGGAATTTGAAAAGTGGAGTAAAATGGTTGTCTTGTTGGGCGGGATTGAAAAAAAACATCTAAACAGACGAGACGGTCGAAATTAGTTCTCTGTCGATGAAACAAAATCTCTTAGAGTTGGTTTTAATGCAGAAATGGCCCATTTAAAGTGTTTATTAGGGGATATCTTGTACGCTTTTGAGCAGTCTTGACTATATTCAGAAGAGTTTTCCGTATATTTTTTGAAATAACACGTCAGGATTACTGACAGGAGAATTAATAAAATCCGGTTTAGAGCTGAAATGTCTTCGAGGGGGGGCATGAACCTCTCCGGATTTCCTGTCCAATCCGTCCCCTTTTCGAAACACCATGACATGACATCCTATCATTTTTAGACTTTTGTCGAGACACTACTACTAATTTTGGGTTGGTACAGTAGATCCGACAAGATGATTCCCAAAAGAGATAGCGTACGGATACCGTAATAATTAGTATGATCAGAGTGAACGTACAATGCACAGTTGCTGTCTATCGAGCTAAGACACTAGGGCGAAAACCGCTTTCTTCACATGGGCAAAGTTTTTTCGCTCTCTGGATTCATGCAATTTTTATTTAGCGTTTTAGTATTACTAATCTTATTTGGTTCTTACGTGAGGTCTACCTGAACCCCAGCTGAACGTGCTGCACCAGGCTGTCGCTCCGTGTTTCAGTCGGTACGATGTTCGAGATATCGCAATACATTGTATAGAAGTGATACACTACTCATAAAATTGATAAAGGCTCTTCAACAGCTCAGGAGTAGTATATTACGTCTGCACTGATGAATGAGTTTGATTACCAAATCAGAACATTCAATAAGCAACGCTGGACGAATTGCGAGGAAAACTCTGCAACGTCAAGACAGAATGCTTAGGTATGCTTGTTGGAATGCCATAAACAATGCGAAAAATTTTTTCTTCAAAATTTCGATCAGACGAGGATTTCCTAATCAGGGCGTTAAAACGTGACCAGATGGGCAAACAGACAAATTTTTCAATTTCATGTAATTTGTATGAAATCTCTCTTGTTTACACGAAGATAGGGGAACCAATGAAATGCTTAACCCATAATCTTTTCTCCTCGTATTCAGACTGAAGCGAATTTGAGATATTTTAGTCTGCGTTATGGACATCATGTGATTGAGTGCACAAATCCCAGGGAAACAATGGCCTTCCATGAAAACCAGTCAAGTGCTTTCAAAAGTGATTGAAGCGGGTTAAGTGTACGTCTTGTATTAATCTGACAAGGAGACATCACACCCGTCTAGTATGCACCGATACACAACATCTGATTTCTACTTTTTAGACAGAATGTGATTTTTTTTTAAACTGCGCAATCGCGTTCCTTGTCCGCTTCAGCTCGGCCGTACACCTGGGTGTGCAAAAGATCTTATCAGTTAACACAAATGCAGCTGGTCGCTGAGTGTTAGTCGAACAACATATGTCTGTGCCAGATGTTTTCTTATCCTCCAGCGATCCCGATCTATTCGCACGTGTGTGCGCTTCAAATTGGGATGCAGGGGGAATTTGATTTACCCGGTTGGTTGGGTGGCTGCCAGGTCAACAAATACTTGTCCTGTTTCAGCGAACAAACATCCTAGTTCAAGTGGAACGTTAGGTTGATAAAAAAACTCGGGGAGCACGCCTACCTGGTGAGGTCAAAGTGAAAGAGTGAAGTAGGCCATGGGCTGTCGAAAAGTTTTCAGCAACCTTATGAGTAGTAGGTTATCCTGGTTCCTACTTTGATCAAATAAACTGTACCCAGTTTAACTGCAAAAACTGAAAAGCACAACGGATGCGAGTTTGCGGGTGGAAGCAGAAGAACTGACCAGAAGGGATTACATCTAAAACTGCGATTTCTCGAATATCGTGCCAACTGAAACAGGAGGCGGCCTGTGTGCAACACATTCAGTTGTAGAATATCATAAACGAGAGATTCAGTTGAGTCTCTTGTGAAAAACCAAATTGATTTGCAAATGAGTGTATTTCTCGAAAACAGTGCAATTTGGGTTCAAGTAGAACTTAAGGTTTACGGAAACTCGGGACTGCGCCCACCTGGTGAGTCCGGATTGGAAAGGCGAAACTGGTCGTGGGCTGTCGAAGAGTTTTCAGGAACCTTGTGAGTAGTTTCCCTTATAAAACGGAACTAGTTCTGTGCATATCCAACACAAGTGCGATATGAAGCGATATGAAGCTGGCTGAATAGCTACCTTATGGAATGGACTTACTACGGAGCAAATATGAAAACTGATGGACTATTGGACCAAAACACATCTTGTGAGTTTTCAAAGTCTCTGGTGGTCAATAACGTGAGTATATCTTCACACGGCCATCATACATTGAGGATTTACGTAAAGGATACTAGAATCCGACGATTCTCCGTGGAACATGTATCGCCCATAAAAGAAACTGCTCACAAGGTTGCTGAAAACTCCTGGACAGCCCACGACTGGCTTCGCACTTCCACTTCGTGCTCATCAGGTAGACGCAGTCCCCGAGTTTCCATAAACCTCACGTTCTACTTGAACCCAAATTGCACTGTTTTCGAGAAATACACCCATCTGTATCTCCCAAGTTACTAACTATGTCTGCACCGCAATGCATCCAGAAAGGACCTCCCCGGAGAGAGGCCAGTTATCTGAAAAGTCCAAAAAGTACATGTCCGAAGCGAAACCACCCTGTTTCCAAAAGTGAAACAGAAAGAAAAGCTTAAACTGGTACTGCGGAAAGCTTGCGGGAACAAACGTATAAGCCACCTTGGTACGTGTTGGTGAGGTCACTGGAGAAGTGCGAAAAACTGATACCTGACGAAATGGATCAAAGAACATCTGTACGGACAGTTGTCCATTGCAGAGAATTTTTTCTCTATCGTTAACCACTCTTCCGAGTCCAGCATTTCAACTGTTTTCCTAGCCGAAAGTCGCACGCTGTCAGTGAGGCCATATCTGCAAAAAACTTGTGTGCGTTTAGACTCCACCTACCTAAATTAGGCATGCAAACTGCGTCAAAAAGTGACACTTTGTTTACGTTGCCAAAAGCTGCAATTTGGAACACGCCCTCCTCCAACACAGACTTATGTGTCATATTCCTGAGGGACGAAGACGACAGTAAACAATCAATACGGTCATCTTGGAGATTTGATTAATTGACTCGGGGTGTTGTTTGTGCTGCAAAGTTTAGGAAGAACAAAGGGTTTCCCCAACCCCGTCTCAGAGTTTTGTCGCGCAGGTGGCGTTTTATGTTGTACCCGTTTTGTTTTGGTCTGCGGTAGGTGTGGAGACTGGGCACCTAGTCACATAAAGTTACCTGCTTGTTGGCCTGGTTAGATGGGACATTGACTAGGATAGGACTAGGACACAAGTGGTCACTGCGGTCTGAGATGCGTTCACCTATCGCGTTTAGATTATTTTCCACAAATTCATGTCATAAATCGTGAAGTACACTCATTTGCAAATCAATATGGTTTTCACCAGAGACTCAACTGAATCTCTCGTTTGTGATATTCTACAACTGAATGTACTGAACAAAGGCCACCTCATGTTTTCAGCAACCTTGTGAGTAGTTTCCTTTATGAAAACACACTGCGATATTTCGAATATCATGCCAAATGTATCATGAGGCGGCCTGTTTGCAGCACATTCAGTTGTAGAATATCATATCATTTGAGTGTCTCGTGAAATCAAATTGATTTGCAAATGAGTGTATTTCTCGAAAACAGTGCAATTTGGGTTCAAGTGGATCATAAGGTTGACGGAAACTCGGAAACTGCGCCTACCTGATAAGCCCGAAGTGGAAGGGCGAAACCGGTCGTGGGATGTGGAAGTGTTTTCAGCAACCTTGTGAGTAGTTTCCTTCATGTCATAATTGTTTTTTCCTGGGAAATGAAAAACGGATAGCCTCGAATTTGGGGAGAACGTGTCAAGCCAGCAACAGTGTTGTTTCTTGGAGTTATTAACCTGGATTTCCCCGCTACACTGAGGATCAACAATAAACATTGTGCAATCGTTCTATCCTCGTTTGGGACGGAATTTTGGTAGGTTTTTAGATTTCCTTGCAAAAAATATCTCTTTAGCTCATCCAAAGATATCCGACCACGTGATAAAGTTGCAAAATACATGCTTCAGTTGGCAATGCGATATTCCATATTCAATACACCTTGTTTCCATTCACTTCACACACGACTCTCCAATTCAGTCGAGGGAAACTGAGAACTCAATGGAATTCGCATGAGTTTTACTCGTCAAGTTGAACAAGACTTTAGCGAAATACACTCACAACCAAGTCAAGTTACTGTGCTCTGTCAAGAAAAAATGTACTCTGATGTTTCGACTATCGTTCAAAGTGAGACATGAGCACACATAAAGTTGGAGAATGCCAAAAGTGAAAGATTCAATTGGGTCTCACCTTAAAACCAAACTGGTGTGCGAATGAATGTGCCTGACAATTTGTCCGGCTGGATTAGGCACTCAGTCTCGGGATATGACCTTTTGTTATAATCTAACATCTACAGGGTGTCTCATCATAGACGCAAAATTTGATTAGATTAGTAAACGTAGCCAACTGAAAGAAAAGATAACAAATTCTTTCATTATCAGTATTTACATAAAGGAGATTTTGCATGCAAGTGTGCATTTTTTTACATCTACGATAGTTGTCAGTACGCGCATTGAAATTGTGAAACTCTGTTATTCTCTTGGTGAAAGCGCCACCGCTGCACTTCGTGGTTACAAAACCAAACGTGTCCAACTTTTTATAGAAGAAAAAGGCGGCTTTTTCAATATTTTTGTAATGTTAGTTTATTTACAGTTAACCTCCGTAATGCATGTCCACATAGAAAAGGTCATAAAATTTGAATTGGTATCGAAGTTTTAACATGGGTATTAGATTTTGTGTCTATTATGAGACATCCTGTACATGTTTGAACGATTTCATGCATCGACAGTGAAATCGCGGGCTTGACCAGTCATTACTGAGAGAGAAACATATTTTCGGTTGCCAGCTATGCACAGCTCTTTTTTCCGAGCGGTTTTCAATCTATGAATGTGGGATAGTAGCCTTGATATTTCCAGAAGCGCTTCACAGGTAAGAGTACTTTCGGGGATGCTGACGACGATCGGACGGTCCTTTCGAATATGTTACGCGTCCGTTGCTGTAGTGTTCCAAGCATCACACACCCCTTGAGTTAGTCCAATCAGAGGAGAACAAAACTAGCCACTTCGGGTTGCGAGTTCAATAGGGCACGCTCATATCGATTGGTGGAACGTTTACACCCCGCTAACTGTTTGTAGTGAGTGCGAATGAATCAAGGCCTACCTGCCAGAAGTCAGACTGCCAGTCTAGGGTGTCCTTCTGCGGAAAAGAACACTTGTTGGTACCGACTCAGGAGTTGCATAGAAAAGTCAGCTTTCAAAAGGTCATCTTTCTCTCGAGTAAGCTTGTCTATACCTTTGTCTACTTATACTTTGCAAAATTTGCCCGACTGGAACTGCGGTAGTTCTCTGTAGAGCATTTAACTGTGAACGATTTCTGGATGCTTCTCTGATTCCATTGCCGCAGAGGATTTTTACGAAATACGAGGCGTGGTCAATGACATAACCAGGTATGATTGTAGGCAAGCAAAACGTTCAGTGTCAAGCAACACGTGACCAGCAACACGGAACCAGTAGATCATCTCAACTACATACTTCTAGCTTTCTGAACAACGTTTTCCAGTGCGGTCACCTAGTCACCCACATTAGCTGCACTTTAATGTGAACTTATCTCGTATCAGCGGTAAACCATTGTTGATGGTGTCGAACAGCTGAGGCAGGGAGCCAGGAAGGATAAGATTATGAGGGCCTCAATGAAGCGACAGCCGTCTTGACAAAAAAGACTTTGTGGAAGCACCCACGTCTCTTCCGTTGGATAGCAAGTGAAGTGAACGAACCTCACTGACAGCAGAAACAGGGAGCCAGGAGGGATAGGACTGTGAGGGCTTCAATGAAGCGGCAGCCATCTTGACAAAAAAGACTTTGTGGAAGCATCCACGTCTCTTCCGTTGGATAGCAATTGAAGTGAACGAACCTCACTGACAGCAGAATAATCCAAATCACTCGTAGCATCAGCGATCCACGTCCAAGATCTTCCTCGAATAAGTCTCGACAGACTGTCTAGATCACGCTTCCAGCTTCCAACTTTTTCCAGGTGAGGTCTGCCACAATCAACCATATCTTTTAGTGGGGGAGATGGCCACAAATCTGGAGAAAGCTTCAAACCTTTATTGATTTTTCCGTATACTCGTGGTTGCTTTGGGCAAAATCGGTCTCTAAAGACATTTCTATGCAAGGAAAATGGATCAAGTGTGAAAGGAACACCATGTAGTATATTTTTTCTAGACCAGATTGGTAAAGCTCAGAAAGTCTATTTCGGAGCCTTGGAACATCATCCGCGAACAGGCAGGCAGAAGATATTTCAACCGCCGAGATCCTAGGAAGGAACGGACCCCCAATTGAGACAGGTGAACACGGTCTCACTGGGATTGTTCAATCTTCAAACACGCAGAGTTCGCTTTTGCTGACCGGACATCTGGGTTTTACTCCTTATTCTCGGAAGAGTGAACCTTATGCGAGGTCAATCTGGCTGACTCTGTAACAAACATCTCCGCCTCTGTACTACACGCAAGCTTTTTCAGAATGAAATTTGCTCCAAGACGAACCAACCAAGATGAACTCCGCTCTTGGAGAACTGGTATGGGTCAGATATTCTACGACAAATTGTGAAACATCGAAGTAACTTCCAGCTTCATTGGTTTTCCTGGTAGGTTTTACTATCCTACTGACTGATGGCTCACGTATCATGCTTGTTGATATCCTATAAAAAACTGTGCGCCGTCAATGGAAATCTGAGTTTGACTCGAAGGGGAAGCAAACTCCGAGTTTGGTCTTGTCTGCAGTGAAAGCAGGAAATCCAATGTCACACGGGTCTGACGTGGTTTCTTGAATGACTGAACGGTGCAAGAGGCACAAGGGGCATACAATGGTAACCAGTTAAGCTCAAGGGCTTCGAATCTGTTGGTCGCTAGGCCATTGCTGATCGAGTCATCAGTCCTACGGGGAATCTCACACAGGCGAACAAGACACGGAAACCAAATTTCCAAGGTTAGACCCCAACTCAAAGATTAATCGATTCAAAGATGCGGCATGCTTCTTTGGTCTTGGCATTCTACGCCTTGAACCCTCAACGACGTGAGGGAAAAATGACCAGCGTCTCGATTCCACAAATGGTCTGGCCTCGTTGGAGCAAAGGCCTGTCCGTTTAGAAAAACGTCCCCGCAGTTAGGAGCCACAATTCCCAGAACAAATAACGGAATAGAGACACGTTGGGACGCGCACAAAGAATTGAACCCCGTGGCATGTCTGTTCTTTCGACGATGTGATGGGATTACCATCCAGGAATCGCTGGGCGATCGATTGATGTGCCTGTCAGAAGTTACGATCCAGGTAGTGTCACGGGGAAACTTACGTTTGAATTCCTGTGGTTCAAGCTTGAGCTGTTGGATTAGCCGTAACGTGCTAGTCTCAAACATGGCCCAAATTCTTGCATCACCAAGAGTATACATGACTGACAAGATCTCATTAGAAAGAAAACAGAATTCAGCGCTTTCCCTGTTGATGTAGACTAACCAAGATAATCGCTCCAGAAGGTGATTTCTATTCACCTTCCACAAATGTAGGTCCGGAAGATACGAGAACCGACGATAATTGCGCTTATGAGCATGATCCAATTCTTCAAAGGGATGTTGCAAAGTTCACCGCGTCTCTTATTCATGAATGATGAGTGTTCATCTGATCAAGAAGGCAAAAACCGATTTTTATGGACCCAGAGCGAGCTGCTATCACCGCGTCGTGCATAGGTAATAAATAATTCGAACAACAAGGGCACAATGGCCTGGCCAGAGCTGTCCAAAAATTCTACTCGCGGGCACATCTTTGCTCCATTGAGTGTACGATGGAAAAACAATAGTATAGATGAACAGCTAGGCGTTAATGCCTGAGCGGACTCGCGTCGTTTCTCTTTTCCTGTGTGTCGGTAAGTGTTTTATCGTTTGCTACACCGTAATTATCACTTTTTGGACCGCACGAACAGTTTTCTTTTCGGAGGATGAAAAACTCTTTGTCGCTTGTGAACCGTTAAGTGGAGAGATTTGTGACCGTGAAAGTGTTCTTTATGTGGGTGACTCGTGACCAAAAGTCTCACGGTACGGCGCGTTTGGGAGATACAAGGTTCTGAAATTAATAAATTTCTGACAATTCCATTGTTAAGGACGAATTCTCAAGATGAGCTCAGTGGTTTAAGCCATGGAGCGATTTGCATCTAGAAACCGTTGCTTAAATCAAGATGCAACTATCAGTCAGATAGCAGGCCGTGTGAGTGAAAACGGAGTGACACAACAAGAACGAAGTTGTCTATCGTGATAACAAATTGATTTGCAAATTAGTGTATTTCTCAAAAACGGTCCACTTTGGTTTCAAATAGAACGTAAGATTGACGGAACCTCAAGGACTGCGCCTACCTGATGAGCCCGAAGTGGAAGAACGAAACCGGTCGTGTGTTGTCGAAGAGTTCTCAACTACCTTGTGAGTAGTCTCCTTTATGAAAAGAAGTTGCCAAATGCTGAAACGGCCTTGGAACGGTCTTAGCGCGCGAAAAGTCACAACAGGCTCATCTGTCTGGTGTTTTCAAAGTTGACGAGGATATTTTGTTTTCGCACTGCACTTGGACTGTACAATGAAGCGATCATGCCATGAACGTTAGATAGTGGGGAAACATCTACAGTGACGGACCTCAAACTCCGGCCTTGAATGTATGAGGTATTCGGAAGTTCTTTCGACGGACTCTGGTGAAAGTGAACTCGTTGTGGAGTCACTTGGAATGACTGGCGTCAAACATTTCACCGTGCAGGAGCTTGAATTACAAATCGAATTGACAGTAATGGGAAAGGAGCTATCGAATAAGTTGTTGTATGACCCTCGTCGAAAATAGGCTAATCCCACGTTTCAACATCCCAAGGCATTGGGTGACGGTCAGCGCTGTCGAGATCATTGACCTTGAACGGCAGATTCATGTATGACTCTGGAACTAGCAATGACATCAGCAGCATGAGACTGTCGGCAATAGATGTTTTCCCCCTGCAGATTAACTGTATATGCGTGAGCGATGGTGGCCTTCCATCACTCGGTAGGCTAAGAGGTTCCTGAAGAAGCCGGAGGGAGCCTATCACTTCACCATCCTCAGAGAGAAGCTACAGCAATACATCCGTGTCACTACGTCCAAACGCACCCATTTAGTACAAATAAACTCTGTTGTTATGACTGTAAATTAGGGACACTTTCGTATGTGTAATATAAGCAGCAACATTCAAAGACAAACATCCGGAAAGCGAATTTAAGGAAGGTTACTGACCACAGAGTGGACTATCTTTCATTTGAAGACAGGAATGTCGGAAACTAACTTTAAAAAAATGGGTTAAAAATCTGATAAAAAATTTTCGGCCTGACACTTGCCGGACTCCAGCCAACGGGCCAGGGAATTTCAAAAACTCTTTTGACCCCAGGGCTCACGAAAGACTCGGTCACATGGGTATTTTTAACGAAACTCATTATTGGGACTCGTACCAACAACGGAACTAAAGTCAAGACATGGTGCGGCTCATAGGGTGCCTAATTTTCTGATCTAGTGCCAGAAACCACAAACTTATGGTCTAGGAACTAAGAATTCAGCCTTAACGCTCATTTTATTTTCTATTCCATAAACTAAGACCTGTGTAGTTTCTAGCTAAAAAATCGCTTGCATATTAATTTGGTTTTCACGGAACACTCAACTGCATCTCTCGTTCATGAAATTCTGTGTGTAGACGCTCACATTAAAGTAAATTTTCCGCAGCCGACTGCTAGAAAATGTCAAAATGATGACAAAGATAAAGTACTCGCTAGAGAGATGATAGCCTTCAGCACGGTCGCTTCAAAAAGATTCTCTTGCACTTGTACTTTCCCAACGTTGGAAGCTACAAGCCTGGATTTGTGATATGACACAATTCAACAATTGATGATGTCCCCAATGAAGCAATTCAGGGTTACTCACTTTTTGGCCGTTCACGTCGCACGTTACCAACTGTTTGCGGAGTTCGGATTGCGGTACACTGTGAAACGGGGGGTGGGGTGGGGTGCAATTACATGAACAAACCAGTGCATCAGGGTGATTGGGACGAATGGGCTCACTCACACGGCCCAGAGAAACCACTGGAAAAGGCGGGAATCGGGTTCAAATCTGATAATTTTCGGCCTGACACTTGCCGGACTCTAGCCAACGGGCCAGGGAATTTCAAAAACTCTTTTGACCCCAGGGCTCACGAAAGACTCGGTCACATGGGTATTTTTAACGAAACTCATTATTGGGACTCGTACCAACAACGGAACTAAAGTCAAGACATGGTGCCGCTCATAGGGTGCCTAATTTTCTGATCTAGTGCCAGAAACCACAAACTTATGGTCTAGGAACTAAGAATTCAGCCTTAACGCTCATTTTATTTTCTATTCCATAAACTAAGAGAACGACCTGTGTAGTTTCTAGCTAGATTCTAGCTAACAAATCGCTTGCATATTAATTTGGTTTTCACGGAACACTCAACTGCATCTCTCGTTCATGAAGTTCTGTGTGTAGATGCTCACATTAAAGTAAATTTTCCGCAGCCGACTGCTGGAAAATGTCAAAATGATGACAAAGATAAAGTACTCGCTAGAGAGATGATAGCCTTCAGCACGGTCGCTTCAAAAAGATTCTCTTGCACTTGTACTTTCCCAACGTTGGAAGCTACAAGCCTGGATTTGTGATATGACACAATTCAACAATTGATGATGTCCCCAATGAAGCAATTCAGGGTTACTCACTTTTTGGCCGTTCACGTCGCACGTTACCAACTGTTTGCGGAGTTCGGATTGCGGTACACTGTGAAACGGGGGGTGGGGTGGGGTGCAATTACATGAACAAACCAGTGCANTTTTGTTTGGAAATGAGTGTATTTCGCTATATACAATTATGTTGGACTATGGAAACCGTGGCATAGAATTGGAACGCCCAGGAAAATACTGGATGACGGATTAAAGGTGGGAAAAACGCCATACTCTGATTGGTACCGAGGAGCCCAAAGGACAAAGGGAACATAGGATGCCGACTGAAGTTAATATTGTGTTTCCGCATAGATAAACAAACGCAGTCACAAATAGTGAACTTACGGTTTTGAGTTTTTGAAAGAGTTATACTCGGAAACCTCCGTCCTTCATTCGGAGAACATAGCCTCTACTGTTTCGGTCCCTTCTTGGTAGAATTCTACACCAAACAGAGCTCATGAAAGGAT
>NW_008751667.1:1378121-1379417 GCF_000715545.1 Opisthorchis viverrini
TGCTTCGCGGATAATTTAAATGTACACAAGAAAACCAAAAATGTGATTAATTCTAATATTTCTGTGGAAACATCTCAGCCAACTACTAGGTATCGACAAATACGTTCATTTGTAAAACAATTTGGTTTTCACGGGAGGCTCAACTGAATCTCTTGTTTATGATATTCTTCAGCTGAATGTGCTGCACAAAGGCCACCTCATTTTCCAGTTGGTACGCCATTCGAGAAATCGTAGTATGTTTTCATGAAGGGAACTACTCACGAGGTTGCTGAAAACTGTTCAACAGCCCACGACCGATTTAACCCTTCTTGGGGCTCATCATAAACGAGAGATTCAGCTGAGGTTATCATGAAAACCAAATTGATTTGCAAATGAGTGTATTTCTCGCATTCAGAGCTCAGTTTCAAAAAAATCCATCCAAAATCCTATGACATTCCACATAAGGTTCGGCAGCCTTGAAAAATATGGCTTCTTCCAGAGAATGGTCTTTCTGAGGAGAGTATATTCTTCTCGGGGAGATAAACGAATTCGTCGCCGTCTACTTGATTACAACAGTGCGATGATCGTCGGCCAACGTATTTTCCTGACCTGGATACCGACACAAACGAATAAACAAATGGGATAACATTCGTTTTCATCCCACTATATCGATATATCTGATAGTATAGACCAGATAGACCCAAATCCCTATTTCGACAAACAGTTGAGTCCGGGCATCAGAGAATAACGTAAAGAACACATGTCATACAAATCACATGTGTGTAGTCCCCCGGAAGACATCACTATTTCTGTCAATCACCCTGTGCGACAGAATTCCAACTGTCGTTACAGTCACTGCATCAGTGCAAATCCAAACCCACCTAGCTAGAAGAAGTGTGGTTGACTGAGTTACCAGCAAGATGACTTTGCACAACACACGCAAGGCTACTCAGAATACAGCTGAACAATTATCTCAAATTACTCGGAGAAGTGAGCTGGACCATCGTGTCCAGTATCTGGTTCCCTCCCCACCGAGCTGATTGTAAGGACTAATAACCGACCAAAAACTTTCGAGGGTAAATAATTCAACTTTGTTTTCAAGCGAGAAGGAAGTGAAATTTGCGGGAAGACGTGACGGTGAGTGAGGGAAACAGTTGGTAAATTTCCCACACGAAGAGGTAGTGCAGTATGGTGTGTGTGTGTATGTGTGTGGAATGACCGGGTTGCATCCTTTGCATCAAACCAAAGCTTGAAAACGGTTCACTTGCTTTTGACTCAAGGATAAGTATGGTGATTCTTTCGGTTAAGTGTAGTGTC
>NW_008751667.1:1384168-1387148 GCF_000715545.1 Opisthorchis viverrini
TATATATAAGGAAGTAAACATGCTATTCCTCTCTGAGATGGACTTTGAACAGATGTATTGAAACCCCACGGGTTAGGTTACCTGAGAACGAAATTTTGCCGGCACGACTTCCATAAGCTTTACAGATTTTTGAAAGTTAAAGTTGATACGGTTCAGTGTAGGCGTAGATTCGACCACCGCGAAATTATCTGGCCACTGTGACCATCGATCAACCATTGCTTAACCAAAAGTTTTCAGTTCTGGTGTAGGGTTCACACAAACACATACACTTGTTTGCAAGATGCCTAGAAACCAAAAGATCGATATCTCTGTCAGAAGGTAGATTTAACTAATCCCTGATACGGGTTATGTAGTGCCGCTCGACAGCACAAACCCAGAATACATCGTAAGTTTCCAAGTAAAGCCCAAAAGCATCCAAATCTGCCATAGTCTACGGAGAGTGAGAAACGATTGTAGGCTTTCATCGCCCACCCCCATCCATAGTACTTTTCTGTATGGATTTGAGCTTTCTGTGGGCAAGCGCCGCTTGTTTTGCTACTGACAAATCAAGCTAAACAGAGTGTCGCTCATGGTACATTTTATCCTCACCCAACGATTTCGAGCTATTCATCCTCAAAAATGCAACCCTAGATCTTCGGTTCCTGCTGAGAGGTTTCCCGTGTATCAGAGCTCGCTCATCGAAAAATGACCCTGTATAAAACCTGCCATCTTTGGGGCAGATAGGCAATACTTTTGTATGATTGCCGCGATGGAGTTATCCAGATGCTTGCATGAGATGTGCACAGATGATGGTTCCCAACAGGGATAAAACAGCAGTGCATAGATTGGCTTCACTGGTAGGATGAATCGAATAGCAACAATCAGTAAGCAGTTCAAGAGGAAGGATAATTTCACCGGATGTGTGACATTTCTTTGTCAGTAGTGGTCACTCGAAGAGCCAGCCAATAAGTGATCACGTGATGTGGTCTCCCTTACAAGAGGGTGGGTGGTGCTATGTCCTGTCTAATTGAAAGCTAATCGTGCTGCTGATTAGCCGCTCCTGGCCAGACGGCTACGTGTTCAGCCACTGGCCGGAAAATGTTGGGTTCAAAACACCGTGAGTTTCGTTAGATGCATACTGGTGTAACGGTGACACTACTGATGGGGAGGTATGCGAGTAGTATGTTTTCTTCTTGTAAATTCGCTTTGCGTTTCTCGAAAAGGGAGATCTGTTGCGGAATTTGTGGAGTCGCTTCGTAGCATTTGCTTGGATTTGAGCAATGAATGATTGGAGTCAGTGAATATCCAGGAAAGTTCGAGAAGACGCGTTCAGGAGAAGATGGATGTCCAGTTTTTGTAAATAAGATGCAAATGAGAGTTTCACTTCCCTGTCCAATAGTCTGTAACTGGTCAGTTGTCATTTTCTGATAAATAACTCCGCAGCAAAGTCCTTCTTCCTTTCACTGGTAATGATTCCCAACAAGGATGGTGCCTCTCCGCTTTCCAGCCTATATTGTTATCGCTGACACGGCGAAATCTGTACCGAGGAATTTCTAAATCTCCCCTGCAAGGGCCTTCGTTCATATGGGTGTCGCGTAAACACATTGCAGTTACTAGTCCGGCTAGACACCATAAGGTTCTTCGCGGAGAACAAATAGGACGTTCTGTGACAGAATATCTCATTAGGTCTGTGAATGACACTCCGTAGAATGGTTAGTTTGCCCAGGTTGAGCAGCGACTCAGCAAAAGATGCCCACACTTTGCACTTTTAGATGCATTCTAATGGATGAGTTTGTACACTTACGGTGGGTGTGTAGACTCTGTGTAGCTATTTGTTAGTTCTCAAGGTTACTTGCATGTAGCTATGGGAATCTTGCTATAAAAACACATGGTTATTTATTTTGTTGACGTAACACAGCACGTGGACAGTTGACTACCGGTTTTGCCTTTCTCGGCTTTCCAGAGTAGATTAGCTTTACTCCTTACTCCTCATCTTATTCGTCGGTCGCATTTGAATTTGAATTTGTAATGCATTCTTAACAATGCAAGATTCGCCTTACTGGTTTTAGCTCCCGAGGTGTCGTTTCATCGGAAAAATGGTCAGACGCAAAAGTGACGCACATGTTTTCATAAAGGAAACTACTCACAAGGTTGCTAAAAACTTTTCGACACCCCACGACCGGTTTCGCCCTTCCACTTGGGGCTCATCAGGTAGGCGCAGCCCCCGAGTTTCCGTCAACCTTATGTTCTACTTGAGTAGTTTCCTTTATGAAAATATACTACGATATTTCGAATATCGTGCCAACTGAAGCATGAGGCGGCCTGTGTGCAGCACATTCAGTTGTAGAATATCATAAACGATAGATTCAGTTGAGTCTCTCGTGGTTGAGTCTCTGTGGAAACCAAATTGATTTGCAAATGAGTGTATTTCTCGATAACGGGCATGTTGTTTATTGTGAGTTGGAAATAAAAACTTCAGTTTTTTGTATCCAGCTGGATTTTTTGGCCTGAAGAGGGTCTTATCATGCAAGAAATCGCTGGATTGGCGATAACTGACGGGAAGTTACCAAAGGGATTCTGGGATGGATGGCGGTTTTATGCGTTATACATAGGCGTCTGACATCTGTAATGAACCGAGCACAGTGGGGGAATCAAGAGGTTGCTTAGGGTTGGGGCGAGACGGACCTGAGACGTCTTCAGGTGTTCGACACAGTGGGGGAAGAGGTTGCTTAGGGTTGGGGCGAGACGGACCTGAGACGTCTTCAGGTGTTCGACAATCTTTGTCTCAGATCCATAGCTAGCTCGTGTTGGTGTCAGCGAATCCATAATGAGGCAGTTAGGCAGCGCGTTTTCGGTTGTGTAACGGGTACTTCCATTGAAGAATGTGTCCAGCACCAGAAGCTGCGTTCGTTGGGACATGTGTTACGTATGCCGAACCATCGTTTGCCGAAGAGAGTACTGTTTTCCATGCCCAATTCGGAGTGGCGTAAACAGAGAGGTG
>NW_008751667.1:1391526-1415017 GCF_000715545.1 Opisthorchis viverrini
AAGGTCCGTGGTTCGAACCCGACCTCTACCTCTCGGCTTCCCCTGTCTAAGCTTGGGCAACCTGGCAGTATCCCAGCCCTCGTGCTTTTTTCGGGTGGTATGGCAGCTACGCACCGGAAGGGTGTTACAGCTGAACGATTGGTCGGTCACTTGATTGGTTTGTTCAACTCTGATCACTCTCGAATAATAACCTTGGATGTGATCAATACAGACGGGGATTACTGAACAGGGTTAGAAAGTGCATGTGTCCAAATTTTTCGTCTGTTGTGACTGGACTTTGTCCCACGCTTTCCAACTATCGTGAATACACAACACTTGTCATTTCTGTGTCAGTCTGACCCCGAATTCCCTAAAATGTGTGGCGTCGTGGCTATTACCAGGGCAACAAAAAAAGCTATTATCCACTTTAACTCTGCCGCGGTAGGTATTCGTCGTTTTGTCTGGCTGTTGTCACTTTTCCCGCAGGCTTCATCTTCATCAATTTGGTTTGACAATGCCGCAAAACAACGATTAGGACGCGACTATCCCGTTTTACTGGAAAATGCGTTTTTTCACAAAACTGCTGACATGCCTGTGACAAGCAAGGCAGTGGCGATATATTCTGGCCAAAAACAAGATACGGACTGTTTGATAGATGAATCCACCGGCGTCAGACCGCTTTTCCAGAAGACAAAACCACGAGTAAGAAGAGTGAGAACCAACTTGACGCTAATAGAGATTTATACCTGAGGTGTGGTTGTCACACGCGTCTGACGCCCCCGCGTGTCGGAGTGGATAGTTTGTGGTTTTGGGTTGATAAACTGAGAGCGCCACTGGGAAACCGAAACGTCGTAATGTGGAAGACAATGGGGAATGGCAACGTTCGAATTTGCATCCACACGGTTCCGGTGACGTATCACAAAAAGAGAAGTGGCGTTTTGGAAAGTATCAGCAAAGACATGAAATGTGACCGACCATCCAGGCGCAGTGCTACAGTTCACTCAGGGACGTTGAATGAAAGCGGAAAGCAAAGAGGACATCGAGATTGTCAACTTCCAGTGTGAAGTTTTCAGTGTGGCACTGGAAGACAGCAGATTGAGATGGCGGTTCGATGGAAAGAAAGCTTTGTTTAACTGAAGAGTCCGGTGGTGCACTTCCGGGCACCAGACGCAAAACTGAGAGCAACTCAGATGGGCGAGTAGTGAGGACACATGACCGGAGGGATTTTGTGGTGTAAACTACACTAGATAATTTGAACCAAGATGAATAATTTGAACGCTGAGTATGTCTCAATCCAATGACAGGACAGC
Source organism: Opisthorchis viverrini (assembly GCF_000715545.1). NCBI lineage: Eukaryota > Metazoa > Platyhelminthes > Trematoda > Opisthorchiida > Opisthorchiidae > Opisthorchis > Opisthorchis viverrini. The sequence goes on from NW_008751667.1 coordinate 1,392,816, forward strand.
GAATGGGTGGACTTTGGTCCAGCTTTCGGTGCCTAGCAGCCATGCCAATAGGATAATGCACGAGGAATGAGATACTGCCAGGTTTTTCAAGCACAGACATGAGCAGTCGAGATGCTGGAATTGAGTCAAACTCACGGACCTTCCGGTCAGTAAATTTGCGCCTGAGCCATCTCAATCACTAGGGTGCACTGCCGGTGTTGCGCTGATATCCGGATCTCCTGGAGACCGCGTCAGCAGTATGGATAACAAATTAGGATTCTTATGAAGGAAACTACTCACAAGGTTGGGATTAAATGAATTCTTATGAAGGAAACTACTCACAAGGTTGCTGAAAACTCTTTGACAGCCCACGACCAGCTTTGCCCTTCCAATTGGGGCTCATCAAATAGGTGCAGTCCCCGAGTTTCCGTCAACCTTATGCTTTGCTTGAACCCAAATTGGACTGTTCTCGTAAAAACCGAATTGACTTGCAAATTAGTGTATTTCTCGACTTCTTATGAAACGCCACAAGCAGCCGTTTGATGGTGGCTGAGAGAAATGTTGAAGTACATCATGGTTGCCAAGGCGTACGCAATTCAGCTGGATCGATAAAAGCTGCCTACCCAGGAATTTCATTCCGTCTCATAACCAAACGGTCCTTCGACAACTAGGACAAGTGATTTCTTAGAAAACACTTAAAGTGATTTCCAGAAAAAAATGGTGAGTTCGCTATTTCGAATGACTTCTTTGGTGGAGTGTCCTAATGGTCTGGTGACAAACACGGCACAAGCGACGCAGGGTGTGAAGCAATCGAATGGAGGGAGGGTTTTCACAAAAGAACACTACAATCTTTGGGATACCTTTGCCCTGCAGAATAAACCGACTGAGTTTGAAAGCGTTTCTTGCTCACGAGTTGGTGGCCATTTCTGATTTGCAAGGAATAACCTTGGTAAAGACGAACAGAGTAACTAAACTGCCGTGCTATCTGTCCGGTCAATCTTGTGTCGCCCCCGATAACCGAGTGATTAGGATAGGTTCGACCTCCCGCAGCGCCTTCACATTGTCACTGACCTCTGTCATGAAATAAGAATATTCTCCGTAGCTCAGCAAAATGGTAAACAAAACCTAATTCCATCCTTACTGAAGTCTTTCATACTTGTTGAGTGAAAGCATCACTATCAGGTTCATAGTAAAAAGGTGTACACTTACGTGAATCAAGAACTCGATTGGATCAAATTTGTACCAGTTAAAACATTGAAAAGTCTCTGAAGATTAGGCTGAAACAAGTCAGCTGAGAACTGAGTGCTATTCATCATTCACTCCACTTCATCCACTTCATTAAGGAAACTAGTCATAAGGTTGCTGAAAATATATAAATGAAAATATACTGCGATATATCGAATATCGTACCAACTGAAACATGAGGCGACCTGTGTGCAGCAAATCCAGTTGAAGAACATAATGGGAGAGGGATTCGGTTGAGTCTCTCGTGAAAACCAAATTGATTTGCAAATGAGTGTATTTGTCGAAAACAATCCAATTTAGGTTCAAGTAGATAATGAGGTTGACGGAAACTCGAGGACTGCGCCTACCTGATGAGCCCCAGGTGGAAGGGCGAAACCGATCGTGGGCTGTCGAGGATTTTTTAGTAACCTTATGAGTAGTTTCCTTTATGAAAAAATAAAAGTACAATTCATCTAAACTTCACTCTTATGCACTAGTACTATCAATATAGACTGGGAATTATTTGTTGACCTCGCCGACAAATCTTCATTCGTCTGCATTCGCGAAATATCTGAGAAGTGAGTAACCAATAGGATTCGAGTGACCGTCACAATTTAGAGGTCACTGAAGTCGCATTAGCCAATAAGAAACAGACTAGCGTTGAATCATCCGCTTCGTTGGAGAGGATTCCAAAAGGCAGAGTCTAACAGCAGTCCAACAGCACTGTCACAGTTCTTTGGATCGAAATATGATTCAGCTATGATTCGAAGATCCTCGGAGTCAATCACGTGGTTTCTAGATTTTCACTCATCTTGTCAAATGCAGTGTTGGACAAAACAAAACAGTGTCAATGTCACTGAGTTGAAAAGTACTCAGTGAGATCGTCGAAGAATAGTGATTTCGAGACCTATGAAGTCGCCAAAAGCCGCTCCATGATGGAACGGTTTCGTACTCTTAATACTGACCACTCCAATGAATCAGAAGTACACTCAATCTCCTTAAAAGACGATGCTACGGGACAAAGAGGTTTACGATTGTCTGGGGGGGTCACATTAAAGTCGTGCTTGGCAGAAAACGAGATTGTGGCCTCAGAACCACTATGTGACCATGCGCTGAAAGCTGAGACAAATATGAATTTTGCAAAAGCCTCCACCACGAGGGATTGCAGACCTTGTAACAGAGGGTCACTTAGTTTCCATATCACCGTTTGTGTGAATTCCATCCGAACAAATGATTCCATATCAATCCAGACATGCTGTGCTATCGACGCATGGTGATCAACTGTCATAGCTGTCGACAGCTGCAATGTGCCTATCGGTCACTCACACGCTCACTAATCGGTACTGACAGTTACTGCCCGTTCATGGGATTATCTCACCGAATCCAGAGCTGCCGTTAAGTACAGGAATCAGGAAGGCTATGTATTTTCATGTAGCGACAGCTTGCGGGATCGAGAGTGTTGGTTTTTTTTACGAAAACTGTATCAACATTTTATAAAGATTGGCATACTTTCTCGTTTTTTCTTTGCTGAGCTTGCTTCATCCAAAGTTCCCTTGACAGTCGAGGAATGCATTGGGTGCTTGTCACAAATCACACGAAATCCAGGTCGAGGTGTTAGTCTGTCCGCTGAGCTTGGCAGGTGGATCACGAACGTCAACAGCGATGAAATGTAGAACAATTCAACCGTCATGCTTAGCCAATTTGGTCAACAACCGGGCAGCACACCCAAGCTATCCACATTCCACAACGTGGCTAGGTTGCGGCTCGAAGTTGACACAAATTTTTTTTGATATCTCTATTCAAACGAGAGAGCGGATTTCTTTGAATATAGACTGGCATTTGTCATCCCATGTAGATTGATGTCGACATTGGAGTAACGACATCAGATAACAGGGGTTGTCCAACGTCCAGCTGACTCACGCCAACCCAGTCACTGTTTATCCAGCCTGATTGCAGGGGTTATCCAACGTCCAGCTGACTCACGCGAATCCAGTCACTGTTTATCCAGCCTGATTGTCGTTCCTTGTCAGCAAGTCATTGGCGAATTCCCTCTGTCGTCTGGGACAGCTCCTCAATTTTGGAGACCCGTTTGTTGACAGTGAGACCGGAGACAGCTTTTGTAACTTTCATGAATTCGACAGCAGCATTCACCCGCGAACAAACATGTCACCAGATTCCTCTGTTCATTTGGACAGGATTGGTTAGAAATTGAGTAAGCTAGAGGGGTCAAGCTGATTCGAATGTGGAGTTTTTTGTGAAACTTTTGGTGAACAGGAAATCGCTATATGTGGTTGGTCAGCAATAGGCTAATTCATCCCAGAAGGGCAAAGTTTTTTTTGTGGTACGATTTTATACAGTCAGATATCCGGAAGTATATAATTGGGCCACAAACCATTATCCTTGAATGACGCTCACAATCCACTTATCGATGAAACGAGGTGGTTAATTCTACATAGGTCACAAGGGATCAAGTACAACATAAGGTTGACGGAAACTCGGGGACTGCGCCTACCTGATGAGCCCGTAGTGGAAGGGCGAAACCGGTCATGGGCTGTCGAAGAGTTTTCAGCAACCTTGTGAGTAGTTTCCTTTAGGGTCCACATATCCTTCGAAGGAATTATGGGGACAGCAAAGCTCCCTGTGTTGTGGTCTGAGAGAAACAGTTTAGTTGCTCATACGAAAAAATGATTCACAAACCTGGGATGTACACGGCAGACGGTTGAAGGAGAAAAAAATTGTCCATTAGAGAGAGGGGAAAGCTAAAAACCGTGGTAACATTGTTTAGTCCATGTTGTACATCAACCGCAGTGGATCACTTATAAGTCATAGTTTGACCCGATCTCCCTGGCAGTACCTGCATGAGTGGGAAAAGAACATAATGCTTTTAGATGACATGTGTTCGAATCCTCTTATAGGCTGCCACCCAAAATTGTGCACACGGTGGAAGCTACTCACAAGGTTGATGAAAACTCTTCGACAGCCCACGACCGGTTTTACACTTTCAATAGGGGCTCGTCAGGTAGGCACAGTCACCGAGTTTGCATCAACGTTATATTCTACTGCACCCAAAGTGGACTGTTTTCGAGAAATACACTAATTTGCACATGGTGTTTCATCAGTAGACACATCAGAGCCAATTTTCATGGTTTCATCGTCAGGTTTTGTCGAATTCAGATTTGAGAAGAAATCTAAGCAACCCTTACGTGTGTTCACAACGAACTTTATAAATTCCTGGTTTGTTTTTACTACGACCGTTGTCAGGATCTCACTTGCTTATATATTTAAATTTAACCATTTAGTCATTGCACTTTTGTGGAATAGATGCCCCACTATCACTGAAGAGTGACACAATTGACAGTAGTATTTTGGGGTGAGATCATCCAGGTAAATGAGGCTGGTGATCACAAACTTTACTCTTGGATACAAAAACCAAGGTTGCTAGGATAGTACTTTTGCTACAAACAAGAGCTCCGCAGTGATAATCACCCGCCAACTGTCGCACCATATTACGGCGAGCTCGGCGATTTTGTGGAAGACTCAAACAAATCACGGATCGGCGAAGACACACCTGTTGTTCTGCTTTGTTGGCTCATTTTGTCTTGGAGTGCTAACCGGGCTGCGAACTCTGTTGATATACTGCTGCTAGCCGATCGGCAGAATGCAGTCCTGTCACGTTTCCCTCACATGAGATACCGCTGTGGATTGGTAGGAACGTTTGCTGAGAAAGAACGACCTCTGTGCACGCAAATCAAGGTGACCACAGTGTATCACAGCTGTCATGTATGGACCGTGGAAAAAACCAACCTCCAGCCGATCGTCTCTGAAATGAAGAAAGTACAAATGTGATGTAAAATTTGCCGACGGTGAAGTGTGACCACGTTAAGGGGTTAAACTGTGATCTGTTGGATTTTCTAGTCAAAGAGGTCGGCGAACAAATGCCAGGGGGATTGCTGGTGAAAATGATCATGATACAGACCTAATTTTTATCGGAACGGTTGTTTTGTGGACGAATTAGGATGTCAACAAGCCGCTAAAGGCTGTCGCCACCAGCCTTGGCGAACGCTTGTTTTGTGAAGTCTGGGGTAAGCTGAAGACTGCTTGCTCTGAAAACGAAATTGGAGTTTCACCCGACGACTGACTACTTAGGGCGTCTAGTTGAGAAATCCTGTAGTTACATTCTGCACCAAAATTTTACTTGCACTCATACTACTTACAATACTACTTTTAGGATGTATTCGCCTATGTCGTGGCAAATCAGTTGCGTGAATCAGAGCATGATAGAAGAAGCGAGGGTAAAAAATTACTGACTGGTTGGAGGAATTATATCAAGACAGCCGAAACAGATTATCGTACTGATCAGAACTTTACTTTCTTAAGAATATAAATCAGAGATTCCCTTGGGTATCCCGCGAACTGGTACATAAATGAGTGAATTTCGCTATTTCCATGCAATTTGGGTTCAAGTTAGAAATAAATTTGATGAAAACTCGAGGGATTTGATGCGCTCTAGCGAAGCCCATCGTGATCTGTCGAAGACTTTTCAGCAAACTTGTCAGTAGTATGGTACACATGTACTTTCTTTTTCATTCAAAGTTATCCTCGCGAGAGTTCGTTTGCATTTTTGAAACGTATTTGCCCAGATCACCTCGATTTCAGCTTCAGAATGGGTTCTGTAAGCGTCGTAATAACTGCAGGTTGGTAGGCGCTGGGCGTGAAAAAGGAAATTAGTATGATCGGCGAGTCTCTATTATCCCCTAGTTCTCAATCAATCTAATTTCATGCTTGTACAAGACAAAACAGAATCATTTGAAAATGTCCGTTCATAGCCACACCAGTCTCGTTTGAACGACCGTGTTCCTGCTCTGGCGTAATTATTCCGGTGAATCCACACCAAAGGGAAGCACTGGACTCGAGTTTCGCTCTTATTAGAGCTCATCAGCAGTGCATATCCAATGGCCGTGCCGGGATTTGAACCCCGGGCATGTGACGTGCGAGGCGAGCGTGTAACCACTACTCCACCAACGCACGTTGGTGGACGCATCTGAATTATCACGTCTGAACAGGCGAACGTGTTCACACTTGAGGGATGTGATTGGTGTGCCCGACTCAGCGAACGACGATCCTAGTTGTGACGATCGATTGACCCGCCAGTCAGGACTTCCCAGTCAGGTAGAGTGACGCACGCTTGAAACCCACTAGGCAGATTTTTGGTTGCAATTTTGGTTTTGAGACGGCAGTCCGCAGTGGCTGTTAAACCGGACAAGAAAAATAGAAAATGTGAGGAGAACGAGCGATTGACCGAAAGAGTCAAGATGATACTCTTGTATCGTTGACAGGATAAGCGCTGAGAAAACTGCCTTCTTCAACATTTCTTGCAAGCTAACGTGGCACTCCCACCAACTATATCCAAGTGTCATTCTTTCACCAACTTGACTAGACTGTCTACATCAGGTGAGCAGTTTTTTTCACACACCCGAATAAATCCGTAAAGCAGACTTGAGGTTGTTGCTGAACTTATGCATAATTTAGAGGGCAGCTTCAACACCGAGTGAGCTTGAATCTTTGAAAAGGAGTTAGTGCGTCAAATTTTTCATTTTTGTACTTGGTACTTATGGTTTAAAAAGTGATTCGTTTAACTTCGCAGTTAGTTTGAGCGTGACATTTATACAAAATTTCAACGGATTTTGATGTTTTCAAAATGAGTACAAAGGTCTCGTTATGGTTTACTTTGATCGATACTCGAGACATCAAAGTGGTCTCCGTTGGATGTCGTACTGCTATCGAGATTGGTCAAGGTAGTCCATAATTCGCACGCGTTTACTGGTAGTTGTTGAGTTTCGTGGGTCTAGGTATTCTATTAAAATATACAGTAAGTCCGAACGTTCAAGCTCTTTTACTAAAGCCACTGACCTTATCAGGAGTTGGATTCACCGATGGGGAGTCCTCATACACTTTATTCGACCTTGCTTGTCGGCGTGCCATTTTCAAGGTATCCCCGAAGCGGCTGGTTGCGGTTTACACCTTTCTGAATGGTTTTTTATGACAAATGTTCAAGAAACGATCCACAGAACTCTGAGTAGCCCTTTCAGATTATCTATCTGCATGGGAACTGTCACGCTGTACTGGACAATCTGATCCTTTTCGAGGGGACACAAAGCTGCTCGGTGTAGCTAGCTGTAGTGGCATTTTTCTATTCCCCAAAAAAGCTAGGTCCAACATGGAAGGAGACCAAATTGTTGATGTCGCGGTAATCATTTTGATCATCTTAATCAGCTGTAGCGCCCTTACGATGTCTAACTGCTATGCCACTCGAAGGTTGCACGAGGTCTGAGATACTACCAGGTTACCCAAGCCCAGACAGAGAAAGTCGAGAGGCAGAGTTCCGGTTCGAACTACGGACCTTTCGGTCAGTAGATTCGCGCTCTAACTGGCCGGAAGGTCGTGTGAGTCACTGCCACTGTGACATGCATATCTTGGTACGCCGCCAGTGTATGCCCGAACCAGCGGGATTGTAACAAATCGATGTTCATCGGTTATACAATGCACCCAGATCCCTAAGTAAGCTAGACTTCCCTATAAAGTGAGCGAACTTAGTCTGCTGACCCGAAAATCGCTTCCGTCAACGCGTGGAAATGCACCCGAGGAGAGCTGGCGTGGTGATAGAAAATGACAGGAAAAAAATACCACAGAAATTATTGTAGGAATTAGTGCTGCAGGTTGATTTCAGACTTTCCTAAAACCTTTGCGCGTGTTAGTTCTGCCGCCCGTTTAAGCACACTGATGCTTGTGAAAAATGAACTCAGTAGTTATTTTGAAAAATAAGTTTGGAATTGATTTAACTGCCATCGTTTTAACGGTTTTATTGGCAATCGGCGAATTTATTACTAGGCAACGTTTCGCTTCCGACACAAAAACACCGGGTGATTAGTGTACCGGATTGAGTGAGTTTTAAGGCAGATAGAGGGGCAATCAACAACATATCGTTTGTGTAACATGCCCAAATCATAGTTACGTGCCCGCTAGGAGTTTTTGTTGGGTACTTTGGGCGCTGGTGTCTTATCACCAGTAAATTGGTTGGCTTGGACGAAATTCATGGCGATATCTATACTTTCCATCAGTTAATATGTGAAAAAGATGAAAAAAACGTATTCGCTGTCAAATGCACCTCCATTTAGATGCATCATCTCCACCATCTCGGGAAGCAGATCCTGTTACCGGAAAGGGGCAACAGCCAGCCAAATGGTATTAGATTACAGAGGATGCTATTCCAAACAACATGTGACAAGATAGACAAGATATAACAGTCATCAAAGGGGGATACAGGTAGAATGATTGAAAATATTCTGGCGGTACCGAATCTTGTGTTTAGACTGGGAAGATACTGGTGGCTTAAAGGTGAAATCATCGCCAGTGTGCTGATTCTTACTCCTACCGGTGTTTGGTCAGATAACTGTTGATCTGTTCGTGGAGCTTGACAACATTTCGTCCCCAGTCGAGGAGACATCATCGGTTCACACTTGGATGCATGCACTCTCCTTCCAGTCTGCGTTTATATAGCTTCCGAAGAGTATCTAATCTCATCTCATGTGATTGGCTGACTGATATAAACCCTTATCGTGATCCTATTGGACCGTTTTTAATTTGTGCTATGGCGCGTTACGTTGAGTCTTTCCTGAACAAAAAGTGGAATTATCTCTGCAGAAGATTTCGAAATCTAATTGCGAGGCACTTGCCCGGGCGAACCGTTCCGTTGGCTGTTCCGAGGCAGTTGTGATATAAAGGAGGTCACCAAAAAACGGTTCAAGTCCAAACATCACAGATGAATACAATGGGTACAGCGTGACATCGTGTAAAAATTTCATAATAACTGTCACTGACGGGCAACTCTGCAAACTATTCGTAACTCATATCTCACTGATCTATCTAGGCTTGTTTACCGACAGAACGCATACTTTTGTGTATTTACATCCTTAGACGTGTAAAATCTTTACTCGTTGAAAAAAATTCATGTCAAATACAATCCGGTAACCGGGAGGCGAGCAGCTGGACGAAGGATGAACCACTCCTTCACTGCCTTGACGATATTGTCGGTGGAAAACAACTCACGAAGCATCAGAACGATGTTCCCAATCGTGGGAAATCTCGAACAGGCAACCTAGAGAAGATGATTCCACCATGACCAATTAACAGTTTTGTACATTATTCTCAGGCAACTAAAGGGCCGAATTTATCCTAGTTAGTGTGTCTCCGCAAAACCATCTTCCTCCTGTTGCGACTGCACAGTTTGTCCAACTCGTTGTTTGCTTCTCTTCGACCTCACTTTGCGTACACAGGACGGCACCACAGCGCCGACTGTCTACTGTATAGCTTCTCCATCAATGTTGGACGAAAAGAACCGACAAACACTGTAAATTTCCTTCAGTTTAACATAGACCCGTCCATTCCTAGGACTGGAATTTACAGGCAGATGGAAGCCCGTGTCCATGCTCACTGAGAGGCTAACTCACTGTCCATTTAAAGAACATTTTCCAGGGAAATTCCTGTGCATTCCGATACACAGGCATTTGGGTTCGTACGTGAAATACGTCCTTGAGTTTCAAGCTTCATTGGGTCCTATTTCAAAAGTACAATTCTCCTTCTCTCTGTAAACTGTCTGGTGGACAGAAATGCTTTTTCGAGGGGGCAGAGTAGGCATTTTGAACTCAGAAGTCCTTGAATTTGGACAATGTAACCTGATCGACTTTGAAAGCAACAAATTTGCGGAGAGAATTCATTCCATACACCCTCCTCCGCTGCAAAACATTCAAAGCAGTATAACAAAACCTTCAGTGCAGCTTACATCACCAAAATAAATCTGGAACAAAGTGATGGATCTCAGACTAACGGATCGCCGAAGACAGACTTAAGATCATCACTCAATAAGGCCTGCTCTGTGCTAAGACCGGGAGCGATGAGTTAATTTCAACTCACTTCAACTGTGCCGGAAAGATAACTGACGTTCGATTATTTCACTCTGGCTCCCAAGAGTAGTCAGTTTGAGTCACGTGATACGGATTTTTTTTCGAGGTAATTTTCTGTCGGAGTTTCGAACCTCCGGTCAGTTCTAGCAATGTGCCGATCAAAGTAACTGCAGGTGGGTGGTAAAAAGACTGACGTTGACAGTTTGATTCGTGTGTGCAGGAGTGCCCTTTTCGAGCACTTTGATTGGCTCTTTCGGTTCACCAATTAGGTTGATATGTACTTCGGTGAAACGATCAGAGTACTTATCTGATTAAAACGGAATCAGGGATTGTGTCTACAACGACTGGAGTAAGGTTCGTAGAGGAGAAACAGTCAGAGAACTTCACATCAAAATCGCCGAGCACAGGCCCCCGAGAAATGCAGAGGGATATCGTGCGCTAATGAAACACTCAACGATTGCGTGATATGCACTGAACAAAATGCGTTTAGAAAATGCGGAATTTTTAAGGCAGGGACTATGGATCACGGCAACAAAACTAATGGCTGAGGTGGTGGAACTCACCAAGAATCTCAGTGCAAATTGAGTAGAAGAGTTAGAACTGGCTAACATGTGGAGAACGGTCTTAGATCAGTCCAGCTGGTGGTGTGCGGTTATCGGAAAGAGAAGTCATCAACAAAGCAACTACACAAATCACGCAACAGATCTCCCTTTTCAAGAGACGCAAAGCCAATTTGCAAGGAGAAAACATACTATTCGCATGCCTTTCCCATCAGTAGTATCACCGTCACACCAGTAGCACTCAAGCTGAAGCATCATTTTGAGCGGCAGAAGATGAGCGACCCAGAACCGACAAAAAATGATGTGAAATTCACGAACCCACCAGTCGCAAGATTTTGGCAGCCACAGCAACGATAAAACCTTTAACTGACACTCGACATTGATCGAAGATAACTGCCCGAAAAAATCACAGTTTCAAGCTAAAACTTGATAGCGCATCGAAATAATGCACGAATTTATGGGAGATACTACTGTACTTGAGGTAGGGTGGATTTCAGTACATCAGCTGGCCATTTAGCTAGTTGACGACTGATCAAACCTTCTGTGCTCACAATATTAGGAGGTCTGAAAAAACCTCACAGGAGATTTTGTCCCTTAAACAAAAAGCTTTGGGAATCTGTTTCATTGCGTGGACGCATTGCAAGGAGAAACATACTATTCGCATGCCTTTCCCATCAGTAGTATCACCGTCACACCAGTAGCACTCAAGCTGAAGCATCATTTTGAGCGGCAGAAGATGAGCGACCCAGAACCGACAAAAAATGATGTGAAATTCACGAACCCACCAGTCGCAAGATTTTGGCAGCCACAGCAACGATAAAACCTTTAACTGACACTCGACATTGATCGAAGATAACTGCCCGAAAAAATCACAGTTTCAAGCTAAAACTTGATAGCGCATCGAAATAATGCACGAATTTATGGGAGATACTACTGTACTTGAGGTAGGGTGGATTTCAGTACATCAGCTGGCCATTTAGCTAGTTGACGACTGATCAAACCTTCTGTGCTCACAATATTAGGAGGTCTGAAAAAACCTCACAGGAGATTTTGTCCCTTAAACAAAAAGCTTTGGGAATCTGTTTCATTGCGTGGACGCAACGCACTACTCATAAGGTCGCTGAAAACTCGTCAACAGCGTACGACCAGTTTCGCACTTCCACCACGGTCTCGTCAAGTGGGCGCATTCCCCGAGTTTCCCTCAACCTTATGATCTAGTTGAACACAAATTGCACTATTCTCGAGAAATACACTCATTTGCAAATCAAATTGGCTTTCACGAGAGACTCGATTGAATCTCTCGTTTGTGGTATTCCACAGCTGAATGTGCTGCACACAGGCCGCCTCATGATCCAGTTGGTACGATATTCGAAATATCGCAGTATATTTTCATAAAGGAAGCTACTCACAAGGTTGATGAAAACTTTTTGACAGCCCATGACCGGTTTTTCTACCTTCCAATCGGGGCTCATCAGGTAGGCGCAGTCCCCGAGTTTCCGTCAACCTTATGTTCTACTTGAACCCAAATTGGACTGTTTTCGAGAAATTCACTCATTTACATATCGATTTGATTTTGACTGGATACTCACCTGGAACCCATCTGAATCTCTCGTTTATGATTTTTTTAAAGGATTCACTTTGATTCCAGGTGAGTCTCCCGTCAAATCCGAATTGGTATGCAAATGAGTGTATTTCGCTGTTTCATTCTAATATGCAATAATCAGTAGGGTGTACCTCTAGGAATTATTTTGAAGAATTAACACGAACAGTTTCATCCTTTTAATCAGCTTTATTGTTTTTAGGTGTTATTACAAGTGGAGACGTTCCAGCAAAGAATGCAGTAGGCTTAATCAAATCTGATCTATCACTCGGTCACGTGAAGTCCAGTCAAGCGAAGTTCGCTGAAATGGCGGGTTTGTGGGCCAGCTGCGCTAATGACGTAACCGGTGATGGTTCGTTTGTAAGAAAAAAACAGGTAAACAGACTAGGCTAATTCCTTCGTCTTACGTTCTTCTTTGGAGATACCTTTTGATGTAGTGAAATTCCGTACCGTAGTTAATTAATCATCATCTAAAGTGGGATCCCTGACTGCAGATGATCAACTTTCATTGCCTCAAAAAAGAATTTAAAAAAGACTCGATTCCTTCAGTTGTTCTTAATACAACTCGACCGGTTCCTTTCCTAGTTTACTAATCCTCAAGTGTTCTCCTTCTGAACACCTCAAGCGAGTTTTATTGCCAGTGGAACATTTACAGCCGGAATAATCTTGGTCAGACTGGAAGTAATTTCAGCAGGAATGTCAATGTTCATTTTGTCAGATTGTGCCAGCACGAAATGCAGTTATAAGTGGCGAAAAAGTGTAATTTTCTGGTACCTGTCGGCCACCAGACGTTGTTAATTGCAATGAACAATTAGTGTTTTACGACTTGCTAACTGGGAGTTCAAAACATGTTTAGAAATTTTACTTAAGTGGGGTCAAACGTTATGAAGTTGTCAGCACCCGAAAAAGGAACGCATAAACGACGCAGTCACCTCAGCGTTTAGATTCAAACGAGTTTTCAACGAAACAATTCATGCACAGGTGTTTCCTTCATCATCATCTTCTGTTCATGGATTTTTACAACGGAGGCCATTTGAGATTAAGTCACTCGAAAGGAACAGTTGCACATCAGACAGGCAAGCGACCTTGCAAAGCAACTAATAGGGATTAGCAAAATATACTCATTCGCAAACAAATTTGGTTTTGCGAGAGACTCACCTGGAACCCAGCTGAATCTTCCGTTTAAGATGTTTCAAGGCAACTAAATGCGCTGCACCAGGCCGCCGTGATTTTGCGATACATGTATAGACCCAATACACTACTCATAAGGTCGCTGAAAATGCTTCGGAGCACACGACCGGTTTTTCCCCTCCATTCCGGGCTCATCAGATAGGCACAGTCCCCGAGTTTCCGTCAAACTTATCTTCTACTTGAAACTAAATTACACGAACTAAGCGAAATACACTCATTTGCAAACAAATTTGGTTCTGCGAGAGACTCACCTGGAACTCAGCTGAATCTCCTGCTTATGACGTTTCTAAGCAACTGAATGTGGGGTATTCGAAGTTGTGGGTCCACGGTCACCCATACAGTCGGTCAGTGTGCAGTGATCAGCCTTGCTCACAATGAATGAGACAGTATTCGTAACCAGTACCCTCAGCGGTCATTCACAACAAACAAGTTTGTATATCACGGTCCCTTAAGGCTTGGAAGGTCTTGGAAGTTACCTCAGTATCACCCAAGCTAACACCTTCGTGGGTTATCCACATGTCCCTTTTCAGGGGTTGCCCAATAGAGATTCTGTCACACGCTTTCTACACTGAGGTAATGTAATTTCATTTCTATCCGTGGGCTTCGTGCAGGCTGGGTAGTATTCCCTACATCCTCGGAGCTCCAGGTATTCCATAATAATCACTCATGGTCACAGTCCACCCGTACTAGGGTAGCAGGGTAGACCTGTATAGTTGTCGACTGACCTCGCAGCCAGCATTACTTCATCTAGCATAACAGCAATAAGAACACTTGTCTCAGCATGCCACACTACTCATAAGATTGCTGAAAAGTTTTCGACAGCCTACAACCAACTTTGCTGCTCAAGTCTCCAATAATCTTACGTTCTGCTCAAACAACATGTTGTACGTAACTCATCTGCAAGTTACGCAAGATGCTCAACTGAAGCTCTTGTTTACGATGCTCACCACATGTTTCAGTTGGTTAAATACTGAAGATATCGAAATATTGTGACATAACATGCTACTTACAAGGAGATCAAAGTCTCACTGACAATTTTATCCTCGTTGCTTATCAATTAGACGTCGTACATGAGTTTCGGCAACCTTATGAGTAGTACGTTGCCAAAAATATCCTGTGTCATCTCGAATACCACGTCAGCTGAAGCATGGAGTGGCCGTTGTACAGTACAGTCAGCGGGCGGGGCAGTCAGCACAGTCATGAAACATGAACAAGAAATACCGCCTAGCCACTGTTTAGGACTAGGGTAATTTGAAAATGAGTGTATTTAGCCAGGCAGCACTTGTACTGATCAATTAAAACAAAGTTGACTATTACTAACCTCGAGTTGTCGGGAATTGCTCCGCTCCACTTGACGGTTGTACTACCCTTTCAACACTTGAGATGTCCTAATGAGCGATATGGTGAGGATAGTGGACATCACGTTATCGTCTGATTTATGTCGATTTCACCCCCAAAAAGTCACCTGATGTGGAAGGTTAATGTATCGTCTATGCTCGTACTGTGATCTACTTGAATCTGAGTCAAGGCAGAGGGCATTTCCGTTATCCCTTCTTGGGGAGTAAATCGGCCGTCTTAGGAACCTGGAAATAATCTTATTTCTCAAGAGTTCCACGGACAAATTGCTGTGAATTGTAGATAATCCAGTCGAGGCGGCTCCTCAAGAAGAACGCAACACATCCAAGCGGGCGTGTCAGATAAATGTCAACCCAATCGTACCCTTTATTGGTGGAAGGAGTTATTTTTTTCACAAGCGTTCATAATCAGCGAAAAAAAGTTGAGGTCTCATTCGGTTTTAACATTGGGCAACAACACCGTTTGTAGTTTAGTTTGCAGATAAACTCCAACCGTTTGGGGCGAACCATTAGCTACCGATCGTTGGCCTTGTGAGGAGATTTGAAAATCCTCGACGGAGGTGAGTGAAGCCAATCTGTGCTGATAAGCCGAGAAGCATTGTACAACTGTTGCATTCTCGCTGGAAATCATCAGCAGTGTACATCTGACGAAACTCCAGGGGGATCGACCTCGCGATCTCCTGATTGGTAGTCTGAAAACGACCGTTCCGCCACCAGTAAACCATCAGTATTGTGATGAACTTGCCCTCATTCAAGGCATACATACACATATATATTCGAAACTCCCTGGAGTTTTGTGAGATGCACACTACTGATGACTTCCAACAAGGCCTCTCGACTTTTCAACATTGATGGGCTTCACTTACACGACGATCTCTCTCTTGAGAGATGATTACAGACTTAGCCAAGTTTTTGCACTTGCCTGTCAATACGTCTGGTTTGGATTTCTAATTCAGTGAGCTTTTTGCTGTACGCCTTTCGGAAATGATAAAAAGTGTCTTGTAGTGAGGGTCCAAGTCAAACAACATAATGATGGCTTTATGTTCCAACTATTTAAAGGTGGGAGGTTGATTTGGAAACTTTGCGATCAATAAATAAGAGCGTAGTCAGTAACTGGCCAAAACATATGTCATGGAATGTACCGGAACGTTCCCCATTCTGTCTAAAACCAAAGTATTTTTAAAACAATCTACGACAAAATGGTGGATCTTATCGCAACGATCAATTATTTGTATCGTCTCCTTTTTTGATGACGTTCTCCGATTAGCACATCGCTGGAAAAGGTCCTTGCGATATTTTTGCATACGTTTTCACGTACTGTTTATCGGAATTTAAGAAGGACGACCCACAAAAACTAGGGAGAAGTTTTTGTCCTATGGGAACTCTCAGCTTGGTTCAGCAACAGTTGAACCTATAACGGCTATAGAACAGGCCACTGTGATTGCATCGTGTGAACCTCTTACAGGTGTCAAACATATGTGGTTCTGGAAAGCCCGTTCAAACTCACATCTCTTACTAGAGTTGCCCAAGTACGGCAGTGAACATATATGATTCTTTTCTTGCCATGAGACGCTACTTGAATGGTCAATGGAAACTCCGACAGCCAACGAACGGTTTTACCCTTCTTTCTTGAATTTTCATCAATTTTATATCCTACTTGAAATGCGACTTTTACTCAACTGGCGAAGTAGATTGATTTGCAAATTACATCGATGTTAACGATTTCCCCATCTGGATTCCCGCTGATGAAATTTGTCGTAAGTGACGTAATTCGAACAAGAGTGATCAGCTGACATCATTGTTTCAGCGACCTCAGTAGTTTAGCGAACTTTGTGACGCATTTAGGCAAGTGAGCACTTCTGCAGTTCAGTTTAATATCTGGCGGAAGTTTTGAACGACTCTCCCTCTGGTCGAATCGTATATATATATATATATATATATATATAAAGTCCACCTAATCGGTATCAAGAAATCGTTTTCTCAAAGTTTGAAGGACAAAATCTTTTATTTGTGAAGATGTTACGGAAGAACTATGTCCCAAAAAGGCCCTGATAGGTTATGACCTGATGAAGCGTACAGTACTTCTTGAACAGTCAACTAGTTTCGAGTACCATACTCAAATAAATTGTACTCAGGTTATCCCGATTTTCACTTCAGAAATGATTCTAGGCTCAGTTTTTTGCTGACTGGAACCAAGTTCCAAGCTGCAATGCGGAATCAACTTAGATTGACTAAAAGCCTTCTTAGCACTTTGATGCGACTGTGTTTCTCTCTGCCACCTGCAACTCAACGACTAAAGCGATTAACGGAGCAGTTGGTTCCGCACCTTACGAGTAACTTGTAATTACTGTCGAAGATCTTGTACTGAAATTTCCTGCGAAATACCTTGATGGCAAGCATGTATGGCGAAGTCATGTGACGTGCACTTTGTAGCTCTGAGGTGCAGAACGGCCTTGAGATAGACAGACTCGGAACGCCTTGTGATATGTCATAGAAACCAATCCCTCTGACAAGCGGAGACTGAGCACCATAGGAGGACAAATATTATTGAAACGGGCCAGTTTGTTCTCTGCACATCTGAGCCTGGCAAGATCGTTTGTCGACCGCTGACCTTCCGAGGTCGAGAAGATTCCTCATCTAGCATCCTTTCGAAACATGACCCTTATTAGTGCACTGCTGATGATGGCCATTACAGAAATCAGAAGGTATATGCACTAATAAAGGTTTTTAGTATAGTTGAGATGCCACACGTACAAAAATGAATACAACGCAAAATGGGAGCAAGTCAAAAGAGGAACTTATCGTCTGTGAGAGCTCCTTGGTGAAAGCCCGGACGGCGGGAACGTGTTTTCTCCGCAGTATGGCTGCTACTCGTGCTCCATGGTTGTCCGTGGACCCGTGGAAAGTGGTTGACTTCCTGCTCCATACGCGCGGGCGAGTGTGTTGGGCCGAGTTGTATGCCTATTTATTGTGTGCAATGTGAAGAGAGAGGTGTCCCTTCGTGTTTGATACTTGCACGAACATGAATACAACTTGACCTGATGTGGTTGAAGCTCGTAAGCGTTCCTGGCGCGTGACGCAAGTGGTAGCCGAGTCAAACGAAAATGGGTGAGAAGTTGTAGTGTACACGTTGTCGGCTACGGTTGCAAGTTGGACAGGAACTGTCACGTGGTTTGAGTGTTTGTGACGCGTGATCTGATGAGTGACCTCTACATCGCTAACTCTTGAACTGTTTGCCACGCCTGACGAGCTACACCTCACAAGTCGTGCGCCATAAATTGTCAAACTGCTCCGTACGAGTGTTTTTGAATTCATCGATAGTCTTTTGTCGGATAGAAACAAACAGAATGATTACCTTTTTTGGGTTTTGATTACGTTTGTCTGAGAAGAACACCAGGACAAGTTGCAGATGTGTGTAGTTCACAAAGTGCATGGAATTTGTTCTGTACGTAGAACTAGGCCTAATCGAAGCGCTCCAAGAGGGCAAACAACTGAGTCGTAGACTGTCAACCTTGCGAACAGTATGTTCCGTCAAGAGACTATTCCTTCACCTTCACTGAGGAACCGAACTGAGGTCGAGGTTACATACGCAGCTGCAAGCTTCTTTTGTGGATTTTGCCTTGTTCCTTCACTGAACTTCCCTCCAGACTGCTGGTCTTTCGGTTACCCCAAGGTTCACACTACAAAATTCGATTTGCAACGATTTTTCATCAAAACACCTTTGTTTTTTTTCATGAAGGTGGAGTGCTGCGTTCATGACGTTGATTGTTTTAAAACTGGCAGCACAACCGTTTTTTCCTTCCTCCCGAATGCATTTTCATCTCGTCACTACACAATTTGTTTCAAGCAACGTGTAATATAAATAACGTCACTGCACGATTGATTAAAACGTTTACTTTGCTAACTAAGAGAACAGGGCAAAAGAGAAACAATAATCCTGTGGCTTTGCACAGAGTCAGGTGACACCTGTCCGAAGCTGTTCACACCGCTGGTAGCTACTTGAACCGGGTAAAAAACGTGTTTATTCAAACACCTGTTTGTTTTCCTAAGCTAACATGGGAGTGGAATTCGCGCGCATCGTATACGTGACTGCCTTAGTGAAAATGCACTCCGGGAAACTTCGAAAAATATGAACTTCAAATCATACACCGGTGCCTAACTGCGTATTAACGAAGATCCACCATTCTCCAATCGTCCTGACTCCTGTGTTTCAAGAGATTTACGTAGATAGCCGGTCATTCGTTGTTGTATATGCATGTCGCTCATAAAAAATACGCCGCCGGTATCCCAATGACGCGATCGCTGTTGGTGCGATCCTCTCCGGAAAAAAGCTTGACCAATTTAAAGTTTGCAAGAACGACACCAATCACAGATGGTAAGCGAATTTTTGGCAGTGCAACTCCCCCACACGTACGCATCAGAATAAGAATTACGTCGATCGGTTGGGGTGAATCGTTTTTCGGTGAACATATTGCCGATGAAAATAGATTAGTTAGAGATGGAAACGCTCACCTACCTGGTGTGGACCCGGTATAGAGACTTATAGAAAGTTTCGTGCGAAGTCGAGAGGTCCTGTTTACCGTTCCAACGAAAGAATCTTTAGGGAAGTGACGTGCCAAACTATAGGTTCGCAAAAATGGCATAGAAAGGGCGGTAGTGCAAAAAGCGTAAAGAGTGCTGGATTATGGTACAAGAGAGCATCTGGCCTCAATTCAAGTTCAGCGCTCAGCGAAAAGGTAGAACAAAGAGGCTTACAATCAGTAAATTTTGTTAGCATGCAGCATTTTGAAAACTTGAAACTTCCTGGTCTGGATCTCTCGGCTACCTGGTGTCATCTTTAAAGTCGAAGTGACAGTAAAACACAACTTGTAGTTCCCATTTCGTTCTTTAGTCACGGCGATATCTTCAGGTCTTACCCCATAAAATCTTTGTTACCAAGTGCATTTATCGGAAGCACACTCTGACGAGGAAAGACTCAAAACTTTGCTAGGATCATTCTCCCGAGTTTTATCGACAGTTTGCCTTTGGAATGCAAAACGAATGACACTGACGTGCTCAACGATCGAATAATCAGAACCTATTGGAAGGAAATCGCGCAACCGGATGCCACAGCTGAGATGACCTCTCTAGAATCCTTGCATATTCCCGTGATTCCTTGAGTTTGTGGGGAAAGACAGCTCTAGTGAAGAACTTCCCCTGAGAAACCACTACTCAAGCAATACAGATATGATGACTAAACAAAACAATAGCAAATGTCATATCACGGTAAAAAATGACTTTAAGTTTACGACAGATACACAGATTTGTATATCAACTGGGGGCGAGATGGCTCAAGGTTAGAGCGCAAATTTACTGACCGGAAGCTCCATGGTTCGAACCCGACCCCTCTGCCTCTCGACTTCTCCTGTCCAGGCTTGGGCAACCTGGCAGTATCCCAACCCTCGTGCTTCCTTCGGGTGGTATGGCAGCTAGGCACCGAAAGAGGGCTACAGCTGAACGATTATTATTGTTATTATTAAATCAACTAGGTTTTAACGGAGGACTCAGCTGAATCTCTTGTTTGTGATATTCTTCAGCTGAATGTGCCGTACACAAGTCATCTTGTATTTCAGCTGGCACGATATTCGAGATATCGCGGTTACAAGGGGAACTAGTCACTACTGCGGTATCTCGAATATCGTACCAAATGACACATCAGGCGGCATCACGTTTAGTTGAGGACAGTTTAGTCCGAGAAGCTGAGAATCAATGATCAGCCATCTCATCCTTGTTTGGAATCGTCAGCAGTGAGCACCTCATGAATTTCCAGGCAGATTCACGAACATGACTTCCTGGCTAGTCATTGAGGATAGTAATGTGATTAACCCATACTTAGAGAGTGCTTTAAATTTAACCAAGCACTCGATACGTGTTCGTTTAATTCCCTCTTCTGGAGCGGACATGACACAAAAATCTTTGTGGCTAGACATCTTTTGCTCACAACATGAGCACACTACTCATAAGGTTGCTGAAAACTCTTCAGTATCCCGCGATGAGTTTTGCCCTTCCACTTCTGGTTCACCGGATGGTTGGTTAAGCACAGTCCTCTAGCTTCCATCAAACTTCTGATTTCGGCAACCCTGATAGTAGTTTCCTCCATGAAAATACACCGCGATAACTCGAATATCGTACCAACTGACACATGAGATGGCCTTTGTGCAGCATATTCAGTTGAAGAACATCAGAAACGAGAGATACACTTTGAGTCCCCCGTGTCAACATCTGTTCAATTTGGGTTCAAGTAAGACATGAGGTTGACGGAAACTCGG
The DNA here is from genome assembly GCF_000715545.1 of Opisthorchis viverrini. Taxonomy (NCBI): domain Eukaryota; kingdom Metazoa; phylum Platyhelminthes; class Trematoda; order Opisthorchiida; family Opisthorchiidae; genus Opisthorchis; species Opisthorchis viverrini. Next base: position 1,413,993 of record NW_008751667.1, read on the forward strand.
GGACTGCGCCTACCTGATGAGCCAGAAATAGAGGGGCGAAACCGATCGCGGGCTGTCGAAGAGTTTTCAGCAAACTTGTGAGTAGTTTCCTTCAAAAAATTAAAGTTATTGATCCTAAGTGGAGATGGATGAACTCAGTGTGTAACGACCTGTTTGATTGCACTCGAGCAAACCACCGATGTGGTACGCTCCCGGCCAATCAGTCATCAGTAGACACAAATGAGCGACTCCCTGAAGAGTGTCACGTGAACACTTCGGCTTCAGTCATCAGCCTATCGCGGAAACGTTGATGCGACAACACTTTCAGTAATGCTTCCTCAACTGTCATAAATTAATTAATGGGGCTTGACCTCGGTCTAATTGCCCAGCTATGCGGAGCATCGATTGCATGCCAGCAAAAACTATTTACATTCTCCAACCATGGTCCAAAAGGGGGCTTTTTAAGGAGAACTGTTCCACATTTTGGACCACATCACATCCCGTTTCCACATACTGTTACAAGAGTAATATTGCCACTGTGTCCAATGACCAATTAATGGTTTAATCAGTGGGATGAATGGGGAGAAATAGAATTCACGGATTAATCAAGCATCCGCGATTTGATTAAAATGGTAATTTACCGGACTGAAACTGGTTCAAATATGTGTTTTGCTTGTTTATAAAATTAGTCAAATACATAAATATTTATCGGGGGCTCTTATTTAAGGGTAGGCCGAGGTTGAACAGTTGTGCGCATCGGTTATTCAATCTGCGCAGTTGAGCTGAATTCACTGTTGGAGTGGGATGAACTTTGTATTGGATTTAACAGTGAGACCTACACAAACTCACCCACATTATATGGAGTGAACTCTCTTTTAACCCTATACCGGTGAAAGGAAGAAGGCCTTCACTGCGGAGCTATTTACTAGTTGGACAGAGAAGCAAAACTCTCATATGCATCTTGTTTACAAAAACGGGATATCCATATTCTCCTTGAAAGCGTCTTCCTAAACTTTCCTGGATATTCATTGACTGTTGCTCAGAGG
>NW_008751667.1:1415108-1442527 GCF_000715545.1 Opisthorchis viverrini
ATTGACTGTTACTCAGATGCAAGCAAATGCTACCAAGCGACTCCACAAATTCCGTAATAGATCTCACTTTTAAGGAGACGGCGAAGCGGATTACGAGGAAGCATTCTACTCGCATGCCCATCAGTAGTACCCATAGTCACACCGGGATACAAAATTTTTGCTCACGTGTTCACTAGGTCGATATTCTCTGCGAGCCAGATCTATGGTCCTAAAAAACCCAGAACATGACGTCAACAGTTCTCCCATCCTAAATCTTAGTTTAGGAACGGGTTATCAAGCAAACAACGTTAGTTATTCATCAAACAGTTGAGAAAACTCTTCAAATTCGAAACAGATGAGCTTTTGTGACTCTTTTTAATGTTTAAGTTTACATGATCCTTTCCACTGAGGCGGTGTCTCGAAGATTATTTGTATTGGACAAATTTCAGACATCGAGAGGGGAGGGCATTGGGAAAAATTGGTTTTCGAGCAGCAAACAAATGTGGTAACCACCGCTTCACCAAAACACTAAAAATTAGTCTGATTTTCTTACAATGAAGGGAGACGGTGGAACATGTAGTGCTGAGTAACACAAAGGATTTGTCAGAACCAATAGGAAGTTTTCGAGGGCCAGTCGGAATGAAATCCTCTCCTATAGATGCCTTGGGCTGCAAACTCAGATTTATTGGTGAGCTATCACCATACTTCCCAATCGATAAAGCGTTTCTCACTGAGCCTCATCCTAGTGCCAAATTGTTCGGCCACCGCTGACTGACCAGCACTATGATTAACTCTTACCTAGGATAAAGCATCTCTCAAACAAGAAATCGGTAATTAAGAAGGAAATACAATTCATGTGAAGAATGAACTTTCAACCTAGGAGGTTGGCACTGGACAAGTAAATCGATACACGTGAATTCAACTGCTTGATGATGAAAATAGTTGTTTGACCGCAACATCCTTCCGGTGCCATACCGCCCGAAACAAGAGGACTGAGATAGTTCCAGATTGTTCAAGCCTAGATAAGTTCAGTCAAGATACCAGGACTGGGTTCGAACCACGGCAAGTAATTTCGCCCTCTAACCATGGAGATACCACGGACTGCTTCACTGAAAGGTGAACAAAGCCATACCGTATCTGAGTGCTAGTTTGTCATACTTGTAAATTGCAACTCATGGCCAAGCCATTCCGTGCTCAAAACTTCCAAAACGTAGGTCACGAGTTCGAGTTCGCGGGATTCTGAATAGAAGTGAAATGGTTTCGCAGGACTTCTCGGCTTTCCGCATAGATGAGCTTCACTTACAAGAAGAATCCGAATCTCCTTATATTGTCAGTAAACTTCACTCGACTTAGTTTGATTGAGGCTTGGACAGGCGTTTCAACACCAAGTGTTGGGGACAGCTAAAGAATGGGGGAAACAGTGCACGATGATCGAGTAATTGTCGATCTCCAAAACACCCAACTGTTTTCGCTGTTATACGATAACAAATCTTCGTGATAAGTTTTCTTCTGTGGCGCCTCGCTAAGGAATCGCACCAACGCAACGAACAGGAACTAACACAGAATTTACTCACAGAGTTGTTGAGCACTCTTCGACAGCCCACGACTAGTTTCATACTTCTGGTGGCTCATCAGATAAGCACAGTTCCTGAGTTCCCATCAATCTCGTGCTCTGCTGAAACCCAGATTGCACGGATTCGGCAAATACACTCACTTGAACAATATCACAAACGAGGGTTTTTTCTGGGATTCAGGTGGGTCTACCGTGAAAACGAAATACGTATGCAAATGAGTGTATTCGAAGGGAGCTGACAAACTTTTCTAGGTTGGTCGTGCAAGAACAACGAGTCTTAGAGACTGTTTCATAGCGGGAACTACTCACAAGGTTGCTGAAAACTCTTCGACAGCCCACGACCGGTTTCGCCATTCCACTTCTGGCTCATCAGGTAGGTGCAATCACCTACCGTCAACCTTATGTTCTACTTGAACCCAAATTGGACTGTTTTCGAGAAATACACTAACACTCATTTGCAAATCAATTTAGTTTCCACGAGAGACTTAACTAAGTCTCTCGTTTATGATATTTTAGAGAATTTATTTGAAAATAAGTGTATTTCTCGAAAACAGTCCAATTTGGGTTCAAGTAGAACATAAGGTTGACGGTAGGTGATTGCACCTACCTGATGAGCCAGAAGTGGAATGGCGAAACCGGTCGTGGGCTGTCGAAGAGTTTTCAGCAACCTTGTGAGTAGTTCCCGCTATGAAACAGTCTCTAAGACTCGTTGTTCTTGCACGACCAACCTAGAAAAGTTTGTCAGCTCCCTTCGAATACACTCATTTGCATACGTATTTCGTTTTCACGGTAGACCCACCTGAATCCCAGAAAAAACCCTCGTTTGTGATATTGTTCAAGTGAGTGTATTTCTCGATGTGCCAAGGTTCTTACCGGTCACCCTCATATGGGGAAAGATCCCGGTGGGCGGAAGATTTTGGATCTCTCGAACATTTTTCCTCGAGGATTACTGAATAAAGAAGACAACAAATGACGATATATATATTGTATTTTTCTGAGATGAACGGTAACAAGCGGCAAAACGAAGCGTGTAACTATCATGCCCTTTTCTTCGCCACAAACATTTACTCAGCTATCTCTGACGAATCGTGAGTGGTGCTCATCAGGACTAAATACTCTACTCCACCATGGAGTGATGAGTCACTGTGCTTAAATTTCCTTTGGGTTCTAGCTATTGATCAATGCTGGAAGAGTTGTTATTTATTTATTTATTTATTTATTTTTTATTTATTCATTTGCACGAGGTGCAGTAACACGAAAACCGTACGATGTGCGTTGACTAATTACGAGGCCATTATGATTCGCCTTTGTGGGGACAAGAGTTGGGGTTCAGCTGGACCATCATTTTCAAGACTTGAGTTTGTAGTTGTAAACGAGTGTCGGTCGTGAGACCACATCGTTTGTGTTGCACACGTGGTTGGCTTGTCCTTCGTGGGTCGGGTTCCTGAATGAATGCAGATAAAACTGCAACCCTAATGGATTTGTACACAAGTGATTTGTTTTACTGCTACTAGCTGTCTAAAAGGTTTTGAAATCCTTCAACATTGTGCAGTCACCTAGTGATAGAAATATCAAAAGTTAGAAGGCAAATTTCATCCAATTTTTTGACAAATGCGTCGATTTGCGTTAAACGAACGGTGTTCGCCGAGGCAGTAGGTGGCTCCCTCAAGTAGTAAGACCGTTTATAATTATGACTGATCAACAGTTTGGGAATTCAAAGTGTAATTTCTCCCCTCAGTTGCCTGAACCCTTTTGCAGCAAGCAGTTTAAGTTGGAACCATCAAGGTGGCCAGTTTTTGGCAGCAACCGTCAGAGCCCAATTGTCACACCGTACAGAAAGAGTTTCTTGCATGTTACGAGGAGACGGAAGTTTATTCAATAAAAACCTTCATCTTAATTAAGACAAAAGCTTTGGACTGCAACCATCACAAGCAACTGTTTTAGTCAGCAGTCGTTAGAAAAACGCATACCCTACGCGACTATCCTCTAACCTGTATTTTCGTAAAGGGAACTAATCGCAAGGTTGGTGAAAACTCTTCGACAGCCCACGACCGGTTTCGCCATTCCACTTCTGGCTCATCAGGTAGGTGCAATCACCTACCGTCAACCTTATGTTCTACTTGAACCCAAATTGGACTGTTTTCGAGAAATACACTTATTTTCAAATAAATTCTCTAAAATATCATAAACGAGAGACTTAGTTAAGTCTCTCGTGGAAACTATACTGTGATATCTTGAACATCGTGCCAACTGAAACATGAGGCAGTCTGTGTGCAGCACTTCAGTTGTAGAATATCATAAACGAGAGATTCAGTGAACACCAAACTGATTTGCAAATAAGTGTATTTCTCGATCCTCTCATCTGATTTAGCACTGAATACGATACCTTGACAACGAAAGAACTATTAACAATTGTGAACTGTGGCGTGCCGCTATCAATTTACTAGTTTTTGTGGCAGCAACATCTATCTGGTTCGAATTAGGAGCCAACAAACCAAGCAAATCACGTGATAGTTTCTGGATTCTGTTTCGAAAAAAAGACAAATTCGTCCCAGATTGTTTTGCTGTTTTTTTCACCTTGAATACCCGACCGACGAACATATCCCTCTATTTATTCGATCAAGCAACACCACTGTGAATATAAGTGACGGATGAATTTAAGGTGCGCGTTTTTTTGCCCAATGATGTAAGCTGGTGATTTCGTCAAAACGGGGAGTGACATTCCGAGGGAAGCCGACGTGCTCAAAGCGAAAGCCCTCTTCACTTAGCAAGCTCAGTCACAGTAAAACCAATGTTCCTTGTACTTTTCGACTTCGGAACTTTAAACTTTCTCAGGAGGGAATTTTTTCGGGGAATCATTTTTTTGGACCGCAGCCTCTCAGTACCGTGAACCTCCGTCTGGATAGCCTCTTGATCGCCTAATGCGCTTGGCCAAACCAGAAAAATCAATGAACGAACGAGCCAGCTGCTCCATTGATCACTGTCGCGTACAAGCGGTCAAAAAGTCATACTTAGATTACTACTCGTCTGTCAAGGGCGAGTGAAGAACAACCAATGAAATCTGTCCCAACGAGAAACGGTTATTCCATTGGCAGTTAGGTAGTCCCGTTATGTTCGGAGCTGATTCTCCTATTAATCACCATCTGTAAACTTTGTTTTTCTCTAAAGGTGACTTCTAGTGGATAAAAATTCAATAGATGTGGTTCAACAAAGCTTGACCAATGCGGAATCTTTTATGTGACAGCGAACCATCTAAAGTGCAATACTGCAACCTCTGTTTCTTTTCCATAGAGTAAATTTCTCAGGGTTGGTGCAAGAGTTCACGAGGCCCGGATCTGTATGATCAGAATGGTCCGCGGAACGAACCCAACCGAGGAGTCGGTTGGACGCTCGGTGAAAGCTGTAATTGCTCACTTGATAAATCACTTGTGGATTCCAAACAGACGCTCTGAGAACCGAACGATAAACTCGTAAACAAGTTCGCAAACAGGGCTCCTTTTAACGTGGACCTTAGCATCCGCACAAGTGATTCAAACTTACAAAGTCAACACTCGTTTGCAGTACATATCCTCATCGTAAACACCATAATTTCTTTGAGCAACGAGAGGCTAGTGTTCCGATTGGAACACTATATGCACAGGACCACTTACTTGCACTTTTATTCAACATCTGGGACCAGGATGATTTGTTTAACTGGAGCGGCACCCCTTTGTGTTTCTTCTTTCAAACTGAGAAACCCACCCCGGAGTGGTATTTAATTATATGCCGCCGAATACTAGATAAAAAGGAAGCTGATAATCTAAAATTATCGTTCGCAGCTGTCCTAAATGAAAGTCATTTATCCACCTGAAAGGAATTATATCGTTTTTTAAATCACAATGGCCGCCTTATCGAGGCTACGTTATGTGTGCTAGTCAGCGGTACGTATAAAAGACGACAATATCATGGGAGATGCGTTACCCGAAAAAGCTTGTTTTTCCGCATTTTCCCGGGCACCTAAGGCAACAAAATTGGATTGCAGTTCAGAATGGTTTGCGCGCATTATGCGCTAAACTCTATTTAGTAGATTATCAAAACAATCGCGCGCCTAAAGTACACAGATACTGATTAATCAAAACTGACACAGGCGGGTCATTTGCGGAAATTTGCTGATTCTACTAGTTATCGATTAGTTTCAACGTCACAACCGACTACTGATTGATGCTCGCCTAGCTTTGCCATTGCTATTCGTTGGGTTAAACCGATGAACACCACGCGGGGGGCCACTTTATTAGTTTTGAACAATGGTACGCTGTCACATCCGTTCGGAGTAGTCAGCAATCCTGGAACTGGGTCCTCGGAATAATGGGGCTTCGCAGACTGAGAGACAGAAAATTCGCCTGTGGTGGTTTAATTCTAACCGGCTGACGCAAAAAAAACTCGAAGACGGAAACTCGGGGACTGCGCCTACCTGCTGAGCCCAAAATGAAAGGGCGAATCCGGTCGTGGACTGTCGAAGAATTTCCAGCATCCTTGTAAGTAGTGTACTACGTCTGTTCATGTGGGGGTGATATCTCGAATATTGTACCAGCTAAAACATGAGGCGGCCTGGTGCAGCACATTTATTCGCTTGAAAACATCACAAACGATAGATTCGGCTGGGTTCCAAGGGAGTCTTTCGCAAAACTAAATTTGTTTGCAAATGAGTGTATTTAGCTAATTTAATGCAATTAGGGTTCAAGAGGAACATAACGTTGACGGAAACTTGGGTGCTGCGCCTACCTGAGCCTCAGGAAGGGCGAAACAGGTGGTGGGCTGTCAGAAAATTTTGAGCAACCTTTTGAGCAGTGTATTACATCACAGCCGAGTTCTTTCAAAGTGGGATGCGCGATTATGATGACGTGCTTAACGGCGCTCGCTCGAATGGCGACAAAGCGTGTGCGAACCAACAGTCAAGCCCAATAAACAGATGAGCAACTATCTGATCGAATTACAACCACGTTCATTCTTCACCGGGTCGTCGGGTAATCACAAAAGAGGACAACTTTTCTATCAATTCACCAGTTAGAATAGCGCTTTGTAGGCAAGTTGGAATACCACTCTGCATTTATATGGCTACCTGATCTCAGCCATATATCAGACAACGAAACGGGAACGTGTTTGAGGTGGATCGACGAGGATCATGTGGTAGATAGATAGATAGATAGATAGATAGATAGATAGATAGATAGATAGATAGATAGATAGATAGATAGATAGATAGATAGATAGATAGATAGATAGATAGATAGATAGATAGATAGATAGATAGATAGATAGATAGATAGATAGATAGATAGATAGATAGATAGATAGATAGATAGATAGATAGATAGATAGATAGATAGATAGATAGATAGATAGATAGATAGATAGATAGATAGATAGATAGATAGATAGATAGATAGATAGATAGATAGATAGATAGATACTTTCTGTGTCTTTTACGAGGACCATCCAGCTAGGAGCTGGTCCCGGTTTGTCACAAAACCTGCAACTTCAAACTAACAGCTTACTTAAATGCGGTTGTTTGCTCTGCTACTTTATTGGCTCTGTCTGTTGTCAACTTAACCAGTGTGGGGGAAAGAGACTCCACTACTCCTGGTAGACAATGTTAAAGAAAATTCTGATAGAGGATCAAGGATCCTTGAATGAACTTTTTTGAGAAAAATCCTCAAGTGGGCCCAATTCTTTGACATTCATTCTCTTTAGAAGGAACATTCAGCAAGCGGAACCAAAAAGCTTACATCTGTAACTTTGTCTAGAATATGTTGTCATGGCCACATAGCTTAAATATAAGCCTGACAATCGCTTTGTTCGCCCTTAGGTGGCAAATTTGAGGTCCTTGATGAACTTCGCTTAGCAGCGAACACTAAGACGAGAGCATACCAGTGTAATGGTGGATACCACTGATGGGCGATGCAAGTAGTATGTGTTCTTCACGTAACTCCGCATTGGTCAAATGGGATTTATTACGGAGCTGCTTACGGAACTGCTTCGCAGCATTTGTTTACAACTGACAGTCAAGGAATACATGGGAAAGTTCAAGAAGAAGACGGATATTCAATTTTTTTAAAATAAGGTGCATATGAGAGTTTCATTGTCTTGTTCCATAGTTTGTAGCTGTTTAGTTGGCGTTTTCTAATAAACAACTCCGCGGGGAAGATTTTCCTTGCTTTCACTAGTACATGACCCAGTTATACCATGTCGCACTAATCCAAGCCCAGTCGATCCTCAACTAAGCTCGGATGTGGGAGGGGCTCTCAAGGACACATCCTGTTTTTAGAGAAAGTCTGATCGAATGGCAAACCGAAACAGGAGAAAAGAGGTCCTCTTCATGCATCATCTCCGAAGAACCTTTATACTTAGTTGGCGTAATAAACAACTCCGCGGGGAAGATTTTCCTTGCTTTCACTAGTACATGACCCAGTTATACCATGTCGCACTAATCCAAGCCCAGTCGATCCTCAACTAAGCTCGGATGTGGGAGGGGCTCTCAAGGACACATCCTGTTTTTAGAGAAAGTCTGATCGAATGGCAAACCGAAACAGGAGAAAAGAGGTCCTCTTCATGCATCATCTCCGAAGAACCTTTATACGGACGTTTTCGCAGAGAATATGCACGCTTACAAAAGTATATAAACGTTACAGGATCCTTACTAGGTCGCATACCTATTGTAAATCACTCTAGGCAGAATATCTATGGGTTTTGATATGCCAATCAATCAAGGTTTTCGTGAGGAAGTCAGCGTGTGATAAGAAGAAATCACAGGAACAGCTCACAAAACACAGCTTTCGGGGTGGTGAAACGAATGAAAGATCTCAGAGAAAGACACTCGTTAGCAATCCAATTCGGTTTTGCGGTAGATTCTCCTGTATCCCAGCTAAATCCCTCGCTCTGCGCCATCCAGATAAGCCCGAAGAAGAGCAAAACCGGTTGTGGGCTGTCAAGGGGTTTTCAGCAACATCACTAGTAGTGTATTACGTCTATAAATGAAAAAAAAAGATTTCATTGTGGGAATAGAAATTCGTCGAGCAATTGATGTGCTTATAGACACTCGATCCCCGGACTTTCAAAATACTTTGAAAACGTAATAATTTGGGGGGGGGGTGCGGGAAGGCTGAGCCTCATATATGCCTAGAACATCCCATTTGCGTCAGAATAGTCTCGGATGGGCACGGAGTGACTGTGCGAAATGAGAAGAAGCTGATGAATATTCCCTCGCCATAATCTCAGCCGGTTGTGATGTCGACTTTTTGGTCCACCAACCGATGATCATCTCTTGTCGAGGGATCTGCTTTCTTCAATCCGCCAAGGCTGTTATTGGGCTGGGACTTCCTAAGGTCACAGTCAATGACTTGTGTTTGCTTGCCATTGTGGGCTCCCTGCGTACTCATGACACTTTTATGCGTGGCACATGGCATTGAATATACATTTTTGTCATTTAATCTCACACCACACCCAGTATGACGGGCGCCTTGTGCCTGATGTGTGAGTCTTGATTGTGCTTGCGTCTACCGCGCCTTGAAGAGCATTCAACATTGTTTGTCCTTCCTTCGGTTGTTGGTCTTTAGACGCGTGTTTCCATAACAAACTTTTTACATACTTTGGGATTCACCTCATCAGACTGGAACTGTTCGTGGCATGATTTCGAATGAAACGTTTCTCTCTTTTCTCCCATATTCTCCTGTTACCTTTTCGTATTCGTCGCTTGCATTCACTTTTTATGTTTGTGACCATGCTCTTCAAAAATAAATGACAGTATATATATATATATGCATGTAAAGATGAATAGTTTGTGTAAAACGCGAAAGGAAATGTTAACTGGGTGGCCCCTTGAGACATGCCGCAATATTTTCCAGTTGTGGCTAATCTTCTGTCACCGTTCTTCATCCACTTTTTACGCTATGAAACGGTTGCCTCGTCTAAGGAGGCCGTGAGTAGTTGGCCACTTGAGAGCTTCTGGTCTGAGTTCTCGGGCTGTCCAGTCGTATTCACTTCTACCTAATAGCCGTTGTTGATAAGTCGTCTAAAGTCATCACTTTTTGTATTCCATTTACGTGTATGTCATGGATCCACCTCCAACACTTTAGGTATTCTAGACTGTTAGGCCCTCGACGATGCTAGAGACGACCGCCTGTGACCATTGTTGTGCTGGATAGCGCTAAATGACCATATATGTGCCTTGGATACATCTTGTGAGTTCTGGAAACCACACGGTGGAGTACCGAACGTTTAATTTTCTCCATCCAAATTTCTATGGACCAAAATTTGAGCACGCCAATGGTTTGAGAGCCACTCCACCCGAACATCTTCCTTGGGTTCTCTTGAGTTCACATTAGACCCGGCTCGTCCAGCTGGTTGCATATGTGGATCGGTGCAACTTTGTGTGATATATACAAGTCCGTTGGTGTGGCACAGAACAAGGCGGAAAAGTAAGCCCACCCAACTCAACCTTGGGAGGCGGTCAACTTCAAAATACCCCTACAACTCCATGAAATCATCTGTCAGGGTGTAAATTGTTTCTCTTCAAAATTCACGATACGCACAGCACCGATTCCCTCCTAGGGGCTGTACTTGATGTGAAATTGAACTTTACATACATGTTTATTAGTCCAAATATCTATCTGGCACTTTCTTGCGTCTAATCTTTCGGTGTTTGTCGATCAACTTTCCTAATTATCGTTCCACTTCACTTAAGTAGGAAGTTGTATTTTACCCGCGGTGAATCACACCTTACTTACGCTTATGCATCTCCTTCCGCCCAGAGGAGACAAAAATTAGAAGAGTTGTGTAGCGGTGATTAGATATGATGCCCGTCTGTCTGTTTTTCACAAATGAACGAAGCTGCGCGCAGTCGTGAAGGAGTGTCATATGCTTAGGTGTGATTCAGCCCATGAGTTGTTGTCATTAGCAATATGGAGGCCGGAAACGACTCGGAGTAAACAAAGGGGTTGTCAAGAGCAATTCACAACTCTGAGTTGGTAAAAGGATAGATTGTCTCCTGTATAACCATGGACAGTCACCGACGATGCCGAGGTGTTACCGGAAAAAATCAATGTTCAGCTGATGTTCAAATTTTTCTGTATATTACTCATCCAACTAATTAGGGAAGTTGGATGTTCAATTAGGCAATTACGTTGCTCATGTCACTGCCGAAAACAAGTAGATTAGCGGGAAAAGCTGCTGACGTGTACCGTGACACGAGACAAGTTCGCATCAAGTGCTTGATGTTCTTGTGGCAAATTCTTGACAGGAGAGGGTTATTAGAACCATCTGTCTTTTTTCTGGTTCATCTGCGCTCCAACCCAACTCAGATTATTCCAATTTTTAACCAGTATCAATCGATACAGCTTTTCACAGATGAAGTTTGATTTAGTCTGAGCAGAGTTCTGAGAGAGTTCATGTTATATGTTTCGTCTAAAATATAGTGGACCCTGAGTTACACTCAACATGAGCAGTACTCACCAGTTCGGCTCAGAATGACACACAGATGAGTCATGGCCTAGACACGAGCAGCGTAACCGTGTAGTTGTTCTCTTAAATGACAGCACCATAAAATTCCCAAGGATCTCGGGATGACCAACGGATGAATTACAGCGGAATTGCTCAACGGAAGACTTCAGCGTACTCGGAAGATTGAGAATAAGGAAATTCACCACAGAGAGGTTCTTCTCTGGTTTGGGTTCTCACTGTTGTGTTCGTGTACGGTTTCGTAAGAGTGCTGGGGAGATTTAGTAATTTTCGACTGAAATATCGTCCTCCAAGTGAAGTCAATCTGTACTTAAAGACTGAGAAACACCGTACAGCTGTTTCATCCTCATTGAGACTCACCAGCAGTGCGGACTTCACAAAACTCCAAATCGTTTCCAACCCATGATCTTCCGGCTAGTTCGACAGCGAGTGGCGCATCAGTCATCTTATTAGCTCGCATTTGAACAATGCGCCACTCATCCGTCAATTACGGAACCCACCTCACCTGGTTACGTGTTGGCTGGTTTCTCAGATGAAGACTTCTTAGACAGATGGTTCAATCGTCGCACGAATAAACCTTTTCCAGAGCTAACCATACATTTTGGTTTGAAGAGGAATCAAACAATATCCCAGCTAATGGTCTGTTGTCACATCAGGATGCTCACGTTCCCCGTAGACCTGTCAACATAAACTTTGTTGCAGCCTGGAAGCTTCTGGAAGTTTTCCTCGTGAACAACTAGTTTTTTCAATGCACTAATCATAGGGTTGCTGAAAATTTGTCGACAGCTCACCACCGGTTTCTCCCTTTTTGGGACTCATCAGGTAGGCGCAGTCCCCGAGTTCCCGTCAACTTTATGTTCTGGGTTGTCGACAAATTTTCAGTAAACTTATGAGTAGTGTAGTACGAATATACATTTATCGCGATATCTCGCGTGTCGCAGCGACTGAAACATGAGGCGGCCTGGTGCAGCACATTCAGTTGCCTGGATACATCACGAACGAGAGATTCAGCTGAGTTCCAAGTGAGTCTCTCGAAAAACCAAATGCGTTTGCAAATGGGTGTAGTTCGCTAGCTTTCTGTGTACACAGCGCTTGGCAACTTTATTCTGGTCGATCCATACCAAGTGTGAGCAATGTAGGTGAAACTTGTACAAACCCCTTGGTCAACTAGAGCCGGATTTTCGTTTTTTTGCTCACATATTTCATTGTTTATCTATTTCGGATCCATACTTGGGCGCAAAACGCTTTCAGAAACGTGTATCTGCACAAAAGGCCTTTCCGTATACTTGATGGACCGTGTAGTAAGATGACCTTCAGTGATAAGTAACCAGTACTTCGCAAGCTCTGGAATATTCGCATTTAGACGCTTGGTTTGGACCTGTTGTCTTTGCAGTCATAAAATGATTTTTATCAGGAGTTTGTACGTATGGAACCGAAATCAGTGGAAGCCGAGTACGCAGACGGGCCTCGGAAAACCTGAAAACTGCAAGTTTGATGGTTTAAGAGGCAACTCGGAATCCGCCTGTATGACGGAGAAGGACAACGTGAGTTTTCAGCCTCGTTTTCTAGTGTCTCGGAGACAAAGGCTTGGTACCAACTCGACTCATTCGCACATTAATTCGGTCTCAGAGGGGGGAATGCTACAATCGAGGGATTCAACTGGAATTCTGTTGAGCCGTCCCTGTCAAAACCACATTCATGTGCAAATGAGGATTCTTCGCGAATTCCTTCAGTTTGGGTTTAAGCCGAACGTAGGGTTGGGGAAACTCGAGGACTGCGGCTACCTAGGATGCTTCAAGAGGAACTGTCGGAGAGTTTTCAGCAACTTTAGCTCAAGAACATGTATACTGATATCCCGAATATCATGTGACGAATACCAGAAGCAACAGACGAGTGTTGAACAATCTTCATCAATCCTATATGTAAAGGATAAACAAAGCACGGTTTCCCGACAGTTGAGCTAGAGAAGCCTCTAATTAGACCATCAAGCGGGCGTTTGCTTTTCTTTGTGTCACAACTGTTTGAAGACGTAGCGTCCAGCCACCCATCACTGGTTACATACGGAATCGCATCGGCGTAGATGGATTGCATCAACATTTTGGGCTCACAAGTATCAAATCGTATTTGATTGGACTAGAAACCGCCAAATTTGCCTCCAGGCAACGCCAGGTCCATTTTATAATTGTCTTAGTGGGGGCTGTGAGTCTGTCACAAAATTCCTTGTTATGACGCACCCATTGTCCAGAAGTTAGGCTTGAAAATCACGTGTGAATTTAAACCAAAAGAAGTAATGCACTATTGATAAGGTTACTGAAAATTCGTCGAAAGCCTACCACCGGTTTCGCCCTTCTTGGGCCTCATCAGGTGGGTGCATTCCCTGAGTTTCCATCAACCTTATGTTCTACTTGAAACCAAATTGCAGAAATTAGCGAAATACACTCATTTGCAAACCAATTTGGTTCTTTCGAGAGACTCACCTGGAACCCAGCTGAATCTCTCGTTTATGATGTTCTCAGGCAACTGAATGTGCTGCACCAGGTTGCCTCATGTTTCAGTCGATACGATATTCGAGATATCGCGATACATGTATATTTTTGTAATGCATTACTCGTAAGTTTGCTGATTTGTTTGCAAATGAGTGTATTTCGCTAACTTCGGGAAATTTAGTTTCAGGTAGAAGAGAAAGTTGACGGAAACTCGGGGACTACGTCTACCTGATGAGCCCCAAGAAGGGCGGAACCAGTAGTGGCTAAACACGGTAGCAGATTTATCTAGTTTTAGTGTTATTTTAGTAGTCTGTTATTGGTATATTTCCAAAACAAAGGATGATCGCCGGCAAAATTGATGGCCCATTACAAAAGAACTAGACCTTACAGTGGTGTGACCGTCTGCACACATCTATAATTCGTTGCGCTGTACTGGGGAGTGTATGTGTGACACAGAGCTTCTCATACCAAAGTGGTCAATAAATAGGGGTCTAACACAATCACGTGGTTTTGCAGGTCGGGGGTTCGAGAATGTGTGGCGACACGCTCCCTAAAATTGTAAGCTGCTCTGACAGTCGTAGGTGAACCCTCGCTTTTAAGTCAGCAGCTTATGTTGAGGACCCAATGGTCCTCTTGTCCATGCCTAGACGCCACGGCATTATCCCAGCCCACGCACGCTTACATCAGGTATCGCATGTTGCAATCAACCGGTTCGTATCACTTGCTGCATACAGTAGGGCGGGCATGAGAAGCAGGCTGTAGGTTCATTTTTAATGGCTAGCAGGTATATTTTCCGCCCTTTGTCGTTAGCTGCATTATCTACGACTTGGTCGGCCTCCGCGGAAACAGGCAACTCGAAATCATTCTTTATCCCCATGATGCGGAGTTCATCTGTTAATGTTCGCACTCTGAAGCAAGCTGGACAACAGACTGCTTCAAGACCCAAGTACGGCTGATGACTTCATCAACTGACCTCGCCATCAGTGTTTTTTTCGCCTCTGGTTACACAGCTCCGATCATCCACAAGTCTGTACTGTCGGTTATGCCGAGATTGGTATCGCTCCCAGCCAACAAGCTGAATAATAGGTGCTTGAATGGTTGTCCATCAGTGGTCGCTTCTGCATATTTCCTTTAGCAACGTCTGTCACAGTGCTCCGTGAACACGCCGATAACTGATGACTGTTCATTGTAGCTGCATGAGCCCCAATACACTGTAGCTCTGATACACTCAGAGATCTGGAAGGTGCTCACTACCCTGTGATCGAGTACTTTGAAAGTGAAGCTCCAAGCAGGGGCGCAACCGAATCAGCGGACAGATGACTGAAGCGAGTAATGTATCCAAATATATCGTTCTATGGTTCCTGGTTGGAGATGTTGAACTATCCAGGAGTGTTACTGCTTGTTTTCTATCGGTTTTGTCATAATGCCGTAATTTCATGGCACAATCCCCATTAGATGGCTACTTAGGGTGGGACACTTTGGTTTTGTTGTTGATAAGCAACCAAGACAGCTACATTTGGAACGGGAGTGAATTTACCTCACCTTATTTATCGACGCTTCAAGACTGGTACAACGTGGAAGCGTTGATTTCTCACACAACCGCTTTTACGCACACCTATGCGCTCGATAAACTAAATGGTGTCACTTATGAATAGATCGTTTGTGCTCGACTGTCAAGACACAGTGCATGTTGAATTTTTTTCAGGCGTGCATGTACAACGTTTTGCCATATGCCTCTTCCCATAGTCATTCTTGTTTTCAAACTCACCTGAAGTTCCTCTCCGTCCATATCCGTTTTCGTGCTCTTTCATTTCAGATGAAATCGAAAGAAGATATGACCAAGACTTCGGTGTCGTCTAAGGGTATAGACGGTACTGTCCGCACGGCAGAGACATGAACAACACGTTGTCGAAGCAACGTTCAGCGGGAAGCTCCTCTTGTCTCCTAAAAACAGGTCGATAGATGGCAAGCGCTCCAGCAATATGAATCTTTAAGACTTCGGTTCGTCTAAGGGTGTAGACGGTACTGTCCGTACGGCAGAGACATGAACAACACGTTGTCGAAGCAACATTCGACGGGAAGCTCCTCTTGTCTCCTAAAAACAGGTCGATAGATGGCAAGCGCTCCAGCAATATGAATCTTTAGGCTAAAGTAAGGTATCTCAGACGCAGATGATATCGCTAGACGCTGCAGTTCGAATTCAGCGTTTACCAGTAAAAATAAGGAGGTCTTTGCTGCGAGGCTATTTATTAGAAAATTCCAACTGAACAGTTACAGACTAGTGGACAGGGAGAAAATCTCTCATATGCATCTTGTTTATAAAACTGAACATCCATCTTCTCCTTGAACGCGTCTTCCTGAACTTTCCTGAATATTCATTGACTGTTACCCAATTGCAGCCGGATGCTACGGAGTGAATCCAAAATTCCGTAATAGTCCTCACTTTTCAAGAGACGCGAAGCGGATTTACGAGAAAACATACTACTCACATGCCCCATCAGTAGTATCACCGATACACCAGTACCAGCATTATCGTCCTCAAAATCCAAAGCACGGCCCTTCGAGTCAAGTAGCACTTGTTTGGCAAGTAGCTGGTTGTAAGTGATCACGTGACCATCCAGACGGCAGTGAATAAACTTTGAAATTCATATATAAGTCGAATAGTTTTGGTACCACAATGCAGCCCTATTTAAACTCCATGACAATGGGGATCTTTACAGGCGTAGTAGTTTCAAACCCCCGAACATGAGCACTGAGATAATAACCTTCACAAGATTAACAAATTCCATTTTCTGGATCAGTGTAAAATTTCGTGCCCATTGATATATTCACGATCCTCGTTGCTTCTCTAATTATCGAGTCAAGAGAATTTGTGAAGCAGACTAATTAAACGTGTTGCAGTTGATCGTGTTTGTAGTAGTTTGTCCGACTCTCACCAAAATCCACACCGTTTCTCCGAAGCGAATTCAACCTCATGATAGAATATAAGCCAGGAATTTACTGGCACTGTGACTCAAACTCCTTAATAACTGTCTACTTTCTGTAGCGGGCGAGATGGCTCAAGTGGTTAGAGCACGAATTCACTGACCGGAAGGTCCGTGGTTCGAACCCGACCTCTGTCTCTCGACTTCCTCTGTCTAGACTTGGGTAGTCTGACAGTATACCAGCCCTCGGGCTTCCTTCGGGTGGCATGGCAGCTAGGCACCGAAAGGGTGTTCCAACCGGGCGTATACCTTTTGTCGCCCCATTTGAATTAGGGCACCATGATAGGACCATCGGAAGTCTGTGACCCGAGTCAGCTTTCCACAGGATTTTTCTGGTTTCTGTCCATTGGTGTGGCTCCAACTGGTGCAAAATGTCTTGACGGTGCACTGTATTCCAAGATGGCGCATGAAAGATGGTGAGAAAAACGGCTAAGCCGCAAGCTCAGCGATTGATTTGGTGAGCAGGATATATCAACTTCAGTTATTGCGCACGAAGCTTAAGCAGTTTGGAAAACAATCCGTCATCCCCAAACGACCTTCTTGCTTTCGTTTACAAAATCAATTTTTGTGGCTTGTTCGCCTTTCTAGGGCCGTCTTCTGTTTACATCATTTCATTTGATTCAATATGTCATGTTGAATTTTCGACGGGCAGCTGAGCGACGTGGACAAGTGGGTCATTCGTTCAGAAAGCAAGCACATTTTCAAATTTTGTGAGTTTTTAACCTTTCACCTGTTCTAATAAATCAGTAGGCGAAGGAACGTTCGTCTATCAACGTTTTCCAATGCACCAAAGCCCAGTTATTCCGAAAAGTGAATAAAAGCAAGCGGAGAAACGCAAACAAATTTTGACTCTTCGGTGAGGTACTAAACCTCACATTTGTTCTCGGCGTCCTGCGGTTGTCTTCTTTTTTATCTATGCAATCATTCACACTCACGGGTCGAACATTTCGCATCTTGTTCAGAGCTGAAGCAGAGCCATTTTTCCACAAAATAAACGTGAGGCACAGAAAACACCCAATCGGGTTTTGTTTGGAATGATTTATTACAAGTCTGCCGTCGTTGGGCCGGATGTTCCTTTATAGGCCAATTACTCATCCTGTGAAATTTTTGCGTCAATTCTTCCTTGGGAAGTCTTGCCGACTGGATACTTTCCACGGGATGTTCAACTTGGGGGGAACCATGTGGAAAGGGTTGTTTGACTGTTTGTAACTGGATTAGGCGCAAAATACAAATCTTTGAATGTAGGAAAACTTATCTGGGTTTCCTACAACGATGAAGTTCTACTCAAGGTAAAATGGGAGTTTGTAATGCACTACTCAGAAGATTGCTGAAAATTCGTCGACAGCGGTTTCGTCCTTCTTGGGGCTCATCAGGTAGAATATATCACAGAATATCGTAGCGACTGAAACATGAGGCGGCCTGGTGTAGCACATTCAGTTGCCTGGAAACATCACAAATGAGCGATTGAGCTGGGTTCCAGGTGAGTCGCTCGCAAAACCAAATTAGTTTGCAAATGAGTGTATTTCGCTAATTTCGTGCAACTTGGTTTCAAGTAGAACATAAGGTTGACGGAAACTCGGGGACTGTGCCTACCTGATGAGCCCGAAGCGGAAGGACGAAACCGGTCGTCGGCTGTCGAGGAGCTTTCAGCAACCTTATGAGTAGTGTATTACAAATATATATAATTTTGCTACTGTTTGGAACATGCACTGGAATCGTTGGGAACAGTAAACATGTAATAAAATCCAGGGCGACGATCAATATCTGCCAATAACAAGGTTACCAAAAGTTGGACTTGAAATTTCGACTGATTGCGAATGACTGTGTTTCGTTAAAATGGAAGTTGTTCTAATCGTGAGTGTCTGTTGTTGCAAACTGTTCAATAAAAAACCTTTAAGCGGCTTGCATGTGTTATTGTTACCGGAAGTGACTCAATAAAAATTTAGTTGCGTTTCATTGAAACCGTTTAGCCATTTGTATCACATGGCAGTTCCCGTTAACTGTGCAATCGACAAAAGATATCGCGACTAAGAAGAGTAGGTCGAAAAGTGGTTAGAGCGCGAATTGACTGACCGGAAGGTCCGTGGTTCGAACCTGACCTCGGCCTGTCGACTTCTCCTGTCTAGGCTTGGGCAACCTGGCAGTTAGGCACCGAAGGGGTGTTACAGCTGAATGATAAGATCAAAGACTGTTATCAGTGCACATCTTGACCTAATCGTGTTGGAGATGTTTCGGAAGACGGAGGACGTCGATGAGAGCGCCACATCCAACCTGGTTACGAAGACATCAAGTATATAGGCGTTGAAGGAGTTCAAAAGTTATGTCATTCTCTTCATGTCTGCAGGCAATTCACATGCATAGGATAACTGACTACGCAGTTCTGCGGAAAGATAGTGGCTCACTTGGTGCTTCAACTCGTTTTTTGACTGTTCAGATGAGGACATTATATTTCCGTGACAGCGCACTTCTACATACCATTCTCTCGTAAATCTGACTGGGGAATAAGCCAAAACATTGCTTTTAAGCAGCGAGGAATACAAGACCCTTTTTTTAAAATTCAGTTTGCAAATGAACGTGATTCGCGAATCTTGTACAATTGGGGTTCAAACAGAACATGAGGTTGATGGAAACTCGAGGACCGTACTCATTTGATGAACTCCAAGATAGATGGAGCCGGTAGCGTACTGCCGAAAAGTGTCTTTTACGCAGTCTCTCTTAGAATGGAGGCTTACACCCTCGTGACACGTGTCACACGGGTGACCCTTGATTGATCAGAGTTTCACGATCAAGCAAACTATCGCAGCTAAACTAAGGCTAATATAGTCCAACCTTCTGACACAGAGAGGAAAGAGACCTAAGTTGGATGTCGCAACGTAGCTCAGACCATCCAGAAGGGTCGTAAAACACTACTGTACAGACCGATTGAGGAACCAAGCAAGCCGTTCTGTGTCTGGAGAATGATTCTTCTCGTCCCATGTCAACTACGAGTGCCTCGAAGCTCACACCCGCGCAAAAACTGCTCCAAGTGACAGCATTTTTTGAAGTTTAAGAAAATGATACAGTGTACTGACCACATACAGCCTCAGATACGGCATCAATTATCTTCAGCCGGGACTTTTGTCGTCTGGGATCATCAGTCGAGTTATATCATCTGCAGAGACGGAAAAACTTTCACTTCGTATTGACAGGAGTTCGTGCTTGTCAGACAGTTGGACAACTAAGCGTGGACGCTGTGTTTTTTGGTTCCTTCGCAGCCCAAGGAACTTAGCGATAATGCGTGACGTTCGAGACTCTGTTTATTATTTTTCTATATTCTTGTTTTGCACAAAGGGGTCTTTCGTTTTATTGTTTCAGCCCTCCCTATTTTGACCTGCGTGTAAAGCACTCTTTGATCTTAGCATCTCACGTCTAGTTTAAATCAACCACATGAGTTTCGCTGTCTTGTATCCACTTGAGTCGGTGTGAACTTTGGGATCTCATTTGGAATTAGCAGTTCCTAAACCTGCAAACAGAAGCTGGCGTGATCTCATGATATGAGTTTTGTGAAATTTAATTATTGTATTCATTGTATCACGTTGGAACGATTTCAATTTCGGAATTTCGCGGGTAACTCAACGTGGCTCAAGTGGTTGCTGGAAACAATCAATACTATTGACTTGACACACTACTTACATGTCTGCTGACAGCTGTTCAACAACCCACTACCGGTTTGCCGCTTCCCAAGGCTTATCGTGCGGGCGCATTCCCCGAGCTTCTATCAACCCTATGTTCCACTTGATGTGTTCTCATTGCTTTTAGTGACTACAAGTGTGTGCGTGGTGATATTCAAAGTTCTCAAAGCACATTTGGCAGCCCCCTGTTTCATTCCATCGAGTTATTAAATTGGTAGGCTTGTACTCCGGAGCTTAAACCGATCGAAAGCCACGGGGACACACTAAACATCTAGACTCCAGAGCTGAACGGGTGGATGTTCTTGACCAGGAACGAAGAGGCATTGACCAAGTTACAATTCAGACATTCCTTCAGACCGTGCTGAAACGTCGTACACAGAGTTCTGGGATGAAAGGATAGGAATCATTGAACCAACAGTTCTCGACAGTTTTCATAAATTCGTCTCGCTTGTTTTCAGTAAATGAACATTCCGCTTTCGTGATTGAAAAATTTCCTGCGTTTGCTTCAAAATGACGAGCCACCTGTGTAAAGAAGTACGCGTTACTTCTACACTGTGTGACCAAGTTGATCAACAGCAAAAAAATTCTACCGAAAAAGAATACCGAAAAAATGTTCAGCGTGGCAGACGGAACTGTTCACAGTTCATTGATTGAGCAGAAGCTTCGTATCGATTGAACAACAGACCTGGAAAGATTGATGAAGGAACGCATAAATTCGCCTGGCCTTAGACTAGACATGTCTAACAATAACACAAGAGCAATTTATTCAGCAAGTTGTTTTTTTTTCAGTACGGCTTGTCAATTTTCCGTTCTTATGCTTCATTAATCACCTGTTTGCCTCGTGGGAAAGTTCGTAGAAGCACAGTGAATAAACTTGCCTTTTCGACCTAATGTCTCCTTCGCAGAAGACCACAAAACGCCAGACGTTAACGTTGCATAAAGAAGCCAAACTTTCAGTGTAACAGATTGATAACTAAGAAAAATTGTAATCTTTTTTCATGAAGGAAACTACTCGCAAGATTGCTGAAAACTCTTCGGCAGCCCACGACCGGTTTTGCTCTTCTTGGGCCCTCGAAAACAGTCCAATTTGGGTTCAAGTAGAACATAAGGTTGATGGAAACTCGGGGACTGCGCCTACCTGATGAGCCCGAATCGAAAGGATGAAACCGGTCGTAGGATGTCGAAGAGTTTTCAGTAACCTTGTGAGTAGATTCCTTCATGAAAGTGTACTGCGATATCTCGAATATCGTGCCAACTGAAACATGAGGCGGCTTGTGTGCAGCACATTCAGTTGTAGAACGTCATGAACGAGAGATTCAGTTGAGTCTCTCGTGAAGACCAAATTGATTTGCAAATGAGTGTTTCTCGAAAAATTGGGATCGTTTGTTCAGGCTAGGTTGTTCGATGAGCTATCGGTAAGCTTGCCGCTGATGTGTCGCTGCCAACCTAGGTGATATCCTCGAAGTGGCCCTGTTGCGAGGAATTCCTTCCAGAGTATGAGGCTGGCATGTAGAAGCAGTACACCAGTACAGCTTCGAAGCAGCTGAGATATCCCATCTTGGGAGATGAGGACGTTTATGTTCCTTTGCGAAGTCACGTTTTCACTCAACTAGAAAAATTCGAAACTGATTGATGCGTCGCCCTTTTGAGGCAAACAGCCAGTGGTTTTCTGGCTAGAAACGATGACCCACGGCTGTCTGCGGACGCTTCTGAAAGTTTGTTCAAACTGAAGCCCCGTTGGATGGGCAGATAACTACTCTTCTAGCAGGCAAGTTGCGATTTTTTGGTCAGATAGTTTTTTGGAAAATTAAAACACGTCTAAAACTTCTGAGTACTCGTGGGTAGATGCAGTATGTAATTGTTTGTCATCTCATGTCCCTTCGGTTAGTTCACTCTCAAAACAGAAGGAACTGTATTCGAGTTTTGCTCTTGCTGGAGATTGTCAGTAGTGAATATCAGTAGTCGATCTGAAACTCGAAATCGGGTCATCTGGAGTGAGAGCAATCATGACAATTTCACGTCAGCTTGTTGAGTGGAAGAAAGAATGGAATTCTGAAATGACGAATTCCATGGTTATTGATATGTATCCATCAAACATTTAAGTGATTATCCTGAATATCCCTCATGATAGATGGCGTTTTAAAGTTGAGAAGATGGGAAAAAACAGTGGAAATACAGTCTATATAAGTAACGAAAATCTATTCCTACCATTTTTTATCAACACCCATTGCTAAGCTTCTAGAAACGTTAGGGTAGCAGCAGAGAAGGAAAGAAATACTGGTTGGACGTAATACACTACTCGTAAGGTTTCCGGAAAGTCTTCGATAGCCCACGACAGGTTTCACCTTTTCAATTCGGGTTCATCAGGTAGGCGCAGTCACCGAGTTTCCGTCAACCTCATGTTCTCTTTGGATCCAGGTTTCACGAGATTGGCAAAGTACACTCATTTGCAAATGAGTGTATTCCGCTAAAAATAACGGCTATTTATTCGGTCTGCACTAAAATCTGTTGGGCGGCTACTTAGCGTAAAGGCTACTAACGCATTTTCATCAGTACTTCAAATTTCGTCAGTCTAGGAATCTAATTTGGAAAATACGATTGCAGCTGTACCTCTCTAGAGAGATTTGATGATGGAACAGTCAAAATGTGTCCACTTTAGGGGGTTTCTCCATGGGGAAACTGATGAAAGCTGAGAGGAAAACGTTGAAAAAGCGTCTGAAAAATCTGTGTTGTTTAAAAAGCCTGTGAACTTAACACGTCAAGAGCGTCACATTCAGTCTATCGCGATTCTCACTCTTTCTGAGGCGACCGGGAATATCGCTAGCGCGATTCGCCCATGGTTCCCAGTAGAACTCTTCCTGTGTACCCAGAGAATTCATCCGTTTTCGAAAAAATCACGCCTAACAAACGTCACGAACAAAAAGTCTCCTTGGATGTGTTTTCACTATCTCTAGTGTAGACATCCGGGCAACTTTAAGGCCATCAGATCTTTTGTGGTGATCATAACCATCAGTATCGTCATCATCGACATCGTCATCAGAAACAGCAACATCAGTATTGACGCTGAGGCTTCCCTGCCGTACAACCACAAAGTTTATCTCACTATATTCGAAGCCTTAGAGTGAGAGAGCGAACCTGGTACTGGCCAATCAAAACAATTCTGGGGTATCGGCAACCCCAAGCCCTCAGACAAATAACCTGAGAAGAACCTGAGAGCACGAACGCCACTGATATCGATTAGGCTTCGTTTCCTTTCCATTTTTCCAGCCAAGAGAAACGAGGATCCTGGAGACCCAAGATCGATTAATTGTTAAATATTTATGCGTTGTGAGGTCAGTCTGGCACGGTCAGGTAGTCACAACAGGGTCAAATTTTCTCCTCCTGTCTTTTCTCAAATTTCCCTTCTTCATAAACTGAGGTTTCCGACTGATATCCCGTCGTTTCTGGGACTTTGGACATCCGTGAACAAGACAATGTGATCAGAACTACGTTGCCATGTGCGTGTTATGAACCATCTCACTATAAGGGGTTGTACATCATCTGTACAA
Source organism: Opisthorchis viverrini (assembly GCF_000715545.1). Taxonomy (NCBI): domain Eukaryota; kingdom Metazoa; phylum Platyhelminthes; class Trematoda; order Opisthorchiida; family Opisthorchiidae; genus Opisthorchis; species Opisthorchis viverrini. The sequence goes on from NW_008751667.1 coordinate 1,438,842, forward strand.
AGCTATCGACCTTGAATGGCCCAGTAAACAAGTGAATTGCTGGTGATTGGCAGTGATTAAACATCAGGGCTGGAGAGGAGCTCGGTGATAACAAAACGATGGTTGTCACAGTGGTGGGAGTGGGCAGCATAATTTTATGCCGTATTACAAATCTGGCGAGCCAATCACATTGCTTAATCTTGAGCATGTTCGCCTGTTCATATGTGGAAATCCAGATTCGTCCTGAGTGCACCGGTGGAGTAGCGGTAGCCCCATCGCTTTAATAAGAGCGAAATTTGAGCATCTTTGGTGTGAACTCATCAGAATAATTGCACCAGCAGAGGAGAAAGACTGTTTTTGTTTGCTATTGCTGCTGTTCTACTTTGATGAGTCACGTGAACAAGTAGCATCATTGATTTTAGATCAACGTGGAAGGAGCAGGATATATCATTGGTTCATGGGCCTGTACGTGGTTCATCACCATAGGGCATACAAAAAACAGCTGTTCTCGTCGGGTTTCCCGTAGACGGCCCCTAAACTCTGCGACCGAGTACATTTAGAAACGCCAAGACCTATGGCTTCACATCTAACGAACCAGGGTCATGAATCGTTTAGCACTGAGAAAAACTTCGACCAAGCTTTCAGCTGTAAGGGGTCCTCTTCAAGGTCCAAAAATTCAAAAAGAGCTTCAGAAGGCAACCTAAACGTAGGTCCATACCTAGAGAGAGAGAAGCAACCGTAATTCGAAAACCTATGGACTTTGGTTCGTCTCACCACGCTAGCGTCTCTCTGCCCTTGAAAATATTTTTCGAACAACACCCCGTGTTTGTTTGACTAGAGTATCCAAAACCATCATTTCTGTTTTCCAAGACATGTGATCGTTCCAAAGGCGTTCCGCGGCTTGATAAAATATGTGTCTTGGTTGTCAAATCAGTTGTTTGCAACAGTTCTCAGTCAGCCGGAGATTTCGCTTTGGTTTCCGACAATCCAGATATTAGATGCGATAAGCGGCAGATGCGAGACAACAAATGCGTGCTAAACCAGACGAACAGTCGGAAGAATGAAAAACAAACAAACAAAATACGATGAGATAGGTTACCATGGCTTCAAGATGCACTGAACATCCTTCCGTACGTGAATCAGGGGAGTGGGCCGTTTATGGTTTGTTCCCTCTTCTCCTTTCCTGTATGCAGGAGTTTCGATGCGGTCAGTACATGCAGACAGCATCTGTTCACGATGAGATGGTTACCATGGCTTCAAGATGCACTGAACATCCTTCCGTACGTGAATCAGGGGAGTGGGCCGTTTATGGTTTGTTCCCTCTTCTCCTTTCCTGTATGCAGGAGTTTCGATGCGGTCAGTACATGCAGACAGCATCTGTTCGTGAGGGATTATGACTGGGGGCCAATCTGAATTGGGTTCTACCGAGTAGCCTTCACGAGGATCTCGAAGAAAGTAAAAGAGGTTTGAGAAAGACCACAGTTATGGGGAGTGTACTGGGGCTGATATTGGCTTATGCTACAAAGGTCTAGTTACCACGCGGTACTAGTCAGTGTTCAGTTGAATTCCCCTGAAGATGCTGAAATGTTGGAGGAGAGAGTTAGGTTGCTGTGGACAACAGAAGACTCATCAGGTTCTTGGAAAACGCTGCACGCCTCTTTAGGCGATGTGACATTGGAAGCAAAAGCGGCTGATCTAGAGTAGTGCAGCCGGTCGGAGAAGGCAGAACTGGATGTTCACCATGACAGAAAATGGCGAAACAAACTAAAATTAAAGGCAACTTAGCATTCGAGTATCACGGAGGTTTTGTTCAATCTTCCAGCCATGGCATCTTTTCTGTGGATGGATGCCATGCAACTCATTGGAAGCACAAGGATTGAGCTACTTCCAGGGATCTAAATCAGGACAGGAAGAGTAGAGTCGCTGAGGTTGGGTCGAACTACGCACCCTACAACCAGTAGGTTCATGTCTTAACCACTGAACTCAGAGTCGGCGTCTTTCGAAAGCGCAGAATAGATAAAGAAGCAGCTCTTCACATTTCCACTATTGAAGGCTGAGTTTTACTGCTTTTGGCAAGCTATTCTGAAGACAAATCGATTTCCTCAAAGTGTCTTGCTACGGATGTTTAGAACTTTCTCTGATGCACTGCGTATCCCGTACTAGGCAAACCCAGAACCGTTTTTTAGGAGTGAATGTTTGTCACGGTGTTATTGGTTTGATCCGCCTTCCAGGATAGGACCCCTTGACTCTCGTACGGTTGTCTGGATATATTGCAAGAAATGGTGTCCAATCCGTGGCTGTCAGTTTCTTCCCAGATTGCTGATAGAGCGCTAGGCACCTAAGAACGCTTGCGATAGGCCAGCACAAGGTCCCCTCCCTCATCCACTCTCTGTTTCGCTTTAAGGCTTTGAGTTGTATTAACTAAACTTGGTGTTTGTACGGCAGTGAAGCATTGGTGTCAGCACTTAAGTGAGGAGAGCTGGTCGAACTCGCCACGAGGAGGTTAACAGGGTTAGAATGACAATATTTCCTTGTCTAGTTTCCTCTCCTAGCTTTAGTTCGATGTAGGGCAGACAATTTTATCGCCTCACACGCAAAAGATGCGCCAATAATCACCCTATTTTTGATTGCTTGTAAATTTCAGATTTGCGCTTGAAGATGAACTTCAATCAGGAAACAGACACTTTTTATGTAAGCTATCCGACTTATTAACGATGTACGAGCTATCACGTGACAGCTATTGCGCGAACGGCTTACGTAATTTTTTGTCGATACACACATGAAAGTCGATGAGTTACAGCCACTTTGTTCGACATGGACTATCCATATTTTCGCTTCGTGGAAATCTTGCTGAATGAGTCACATTGTATAGTTACGTATTCGTTCCCTCCAAAAAGGGGAAGTTTGAACTCATATATTCATCACAAGTCAAATTCGAGGAAGTCTCACATCAATGGTTTAGCTTCAGATGGAAGTCTAAATTAGAAACGCAAAGATCTTTTCGTTGTCTTACTGATACAGCTAGAGAGTTTTTAGAACGTATTGTTTAACTTTACCATGTGCGTTAGTGCCCTTTCTACCCGAAGCATATTCACTTACACAAGTTTCTCGAGAAGTAAATTACAAGAGCACAGTACTCATGGGACGTGTTTATCGGAATCATGGTTCCGAAATGCACTCAGGCCTCGTACCACCGAAATGTGGATGGAAATGAGTTGCGCGTCTTCACGAAAATTTGGCGAGATCAATAGATGCCTTCTGTGACCTTGTGGAGTCAGACAGCATATGATTCTAAAGTAAGGACTATGAGGGACATTAAATAGAGTTCGGATGTGTCTGATCGATTGTGCCAAGCCCCATACTGTGCGATATCTTACCGTGTCCTTTGGATAAGAACTACTGTGTATACTTGGGGCTATCAGATTATATCCTTGACGGCACTTGCGTATACTACTGAGGAAACGTGCGAGTAGTTTTTGGTCAAGTGTCAAAAGACAAAAAATAACTCTGCAGTAAAGTGCTTCATCCTCTTATTTATTTTTAATGTTTGAGCATTATTAAGCGTCTTCGTGAAATTTCCTGAACGTTCTTTGAATATGAAACAATAATATACAGGCATTACAAAGTGATCCCATAAGGACAGAGATTTGACACTTGATCATACACTACTCGCTTGTTTTGCAAGTATTATGCACAGGGTAGCCTGA
>NW_008751667.1:1442534-1469182 GCF_000715545.1 Opisthorchis viverrini
TATCGCCTCACACGCAAAAGATGCGCCAATAATCACCCTATTTTTGATTGCTTGTAAATTTCAGATTTGCGCTTGAAGATGAACTTCAATCAGGAAACAGACACTTTTTATGTAAGCTATCCGACTTATTAACGATGTACGAGCATGTGACTAGTTATCTGAGGCTATCACGTGACAGCTATTGCGCGAACGGCTTACGTAATTTTTTGTCGATACACACATGAAAGTCGATGAGTTACAGCCACTTTGTTCGACATGGACTATCCATATTTTCGCTTCGTGGAAATCTTGCTGAATGAGTCACATTGTATAGTTACGTATTCGTTCCCTCCAAAAAGGGGAAGTTTGAACTCATATATTCATCACAAGTCAAATTCGAGGAAGTCTCACATCAATGGTTTAGCTTCAGATGGAAGTCTAAATTAGAAACGCAAAGATCTTTTCGTTGTCTTACTGATACAGCTAGAGAGTTTTTAGAACGTATTGTTTAACTTCACCATGTACGTTAGTGCCCTTTCTACCCGAAGCATATTCACTTACACAAGTTTCTCGAGAAGTAAATTACAAGAGCACAGTACTCATGGGACGTGTTTATCGGAATCATGGTTCCGAAATGCACTCAGGCCTCGTACCACCGAAATGTGGATGGAAATGAGTTGCGCGTCTTCACGAAAATTTGGCGAGATCAATAGATGCCTTCTGTGACCTTGTGGAGTCAGACAGCATATGATTCTAAAGTAAGGACTATGAGGGACATTAAATAGAGTTCGGATGTGTCTGATCGATTGTGCCAAGCCCCATACTGTGCGATATCTTACCGTGTCCTTTGGATAAGAACTACTGTGTATATTTGGGGCTATCAGATTATATCCTTGACGGCACTTGCGTATACTACTGAGGAAACGTGCGAGTAGTTTTTGGTCAAGTGTCAAAAGACAAAAAATAACTCTGCAGTAAAGTTCTTCATCCTCTTATTTATTTTTAATGTTTGAGCATTATTAAGCGTCTTCGTGAAATTTCCTGAACGTTCTTTGAATATGAAACAATAATATACAGGCATTACAAAGTGATCCCATAAGGACAGAGATTTGACACTTGATCATACACTACTCGCTTGCTTTGCAAGTAGTATGCACAGGGTAGCCTGAATCTTCTCCATTAGAGCGATGTAACTGCAGTGGTATCTGGATACCCAGGACAGCTTTTCTGAGTAAGCGAATTAATATTCTCCTTTCGCCTGGACTCAATACTTTAAATTCGATGAATAACCGCTGGATATCCTTGACTGAGTCGTATTCATACTCAGAATGGTGGACCTGCACAACGCAAACCGTCGATATCGTTACAGGTGCTTGGCTGTTGTGTCACCTAGGTTGCATACAAAAATAAGCATGAAGAAGATCTGTTATGGAGAAACATGATATGAAGGCGAATGACCGTGGTGATAAGAAACCCAATAAACATCGTGCGCTGCTTCAGTCCGTGCTCTAACCCGTTGATACTTTGATGAATGTGGGGGGTTTGCGGGAGGCGGAGGTTTATTGTTCAGTCTCACATCACTCTCGTTTTGAACAGTCGTCCTCCTGTCCTGGCGCAATTATTCATGTGAATCCACACCAAAGGGGGAGGAAGCACTGGACTCGAGTTTCGCTCTTGTTAGAGCTCATCAGCAGTGCACATCGTCACAACCAGGACAGTTACTAGGTCGTCGTATCGATGGTGTGTCGGGCATACTAATCACATCGCTCAACTGAGAACACGTTCGCCCGTTCAGATGTGAGAATTCATATCCGTCCAACGCGCGCTGTTGGAATAGTAGTAACACGTTCGCCTCGCATGTCAGATGTCCGGAGTTCAAACCCCGGCATAGCCATTGGATATGCACTACTGATGAGCTCTAACAAGAGCGAAACTCGAGTCCAGTGCTTCCTCCCCCTTTGGTGTGGATTCACATGAATAATTGTGCCAGGACAGGAGGACGGCTGTTCAAAGCGAGAGTGATGTGGCACTGAACATGATTTCGCGGTGAGTTGTTCCAAAAAACAGTGCTGTATTGTGGTTACCTGATTAGGATGGATGTCCGTATCCACTTTGATAGTCGGTGAGGATTCACCCGTTTGATGTGGATTCGTTGCTCCAGGACAGGAAAGGGTCCGTTGCTCCAAGGGCGATACGAATCCAAAGTTGATTACTCGTATGGGTTGGTAGCGTACGTCAACTCCACTGTGTGAAATTCCCTCCTTAGTAGAAAATCAGATGATTCGAGACCCAGAACGCCGCACTTCTTTGGGTTTGTTCTCTCGGAACGGTTCGATTTTGGAGAATCCAGTCCCATCCGAATGGTTTTCGGTTCAACATGGCTGCTGTATCATCTATGAAGGTGCGCAAAGGCAATTTGCGGTATCTGTTACGCACAACTCTACACTGATTAGGTTACCTCGATTAGTGAGTAAACGCTTGCCATCAAACTGTTCAGATCGGCGAACAAACCAATTACCAGTGGAAGGAAGAGGGCCTTCGCTGCGGAGCTATTTATTAGATGCCAACTGAACAGTTACAGACTATTGAACAAGGAAGCAAAACTCTCATATGCATCTTGTTTACAAAATCTGAATACCCATCTTCTCCTTGAACGTGTCTTCTGGAACTTTCCTGGATATTCATTAACTGTTGCTCAAATCCAAGCAAATGCGACTCCACAAACTCCGTAATAGATCTCACTTTTCGAAAGCCGCGAAGCGGATTTACGAGAAAACATACTACTCGCATGCCCCCATCAGTAGTATCCAGTGTTACACCAGTAGACTTCCTGCTGTGAATGAAGCCAATCTATGCTGAAAAGCTGAGAGGCACTAGGCAGGCGGTTCATCCTCAGTTCATATTTCGCGAAACTCAGAGTTGCGAATCCGTGAGCCCCCTGGTTAGTACTTTGAACACATGTCACTCGAGGTGACAGTCAACACGTGACCATGTTGAACGATGAGTTGCGCAGTATCCTGCGCTCAACACACTGCTGATCGGCAGTTAGTGGCTGAACGATTGATTGTTCAAGCTACTGGTCAGATGATTGTGAGGACTCGAAACTCCCTGATATTCCGTGAAATGATTCCCCATAAAAATGAAACAGTCGCGCAATTCTTCCCGTCTTTTCAGCCCAGATTAGTTCACCCACAAGATGAAATCCCTTTAGGGTTGAAGTAGCGACTGGCCGTCGGTTTGTTTGTTGATCTGGGCAGGTTGTGGGTGGTGCGGTCCAAGCAACCAATATTTTGCTGGTCAGCAATCTAGACACTAGTATCAGGAAACCAGGAGAAGAAAACCCGTGTTTTGTAGTCCGATATACCAAAGCCAGAGAGTTGGTTTGTCAAGGACTTTGTTGTTGAGCGGATGTGCGAGACTTGGTTGTCTTCATTTCCAAAGTCCTGCGAAAGTACACCTGCACAAACTTCCCAACTGACTATAAATTGATCTATGTATAGTACAGAAGTTCAAAATATATTTACTGGAGAATTCAATAGTGATTCCTTCGCCCTGTGACTTGAACGAGAAATCCCTCCTCTCTTGAGAGCACTCTACTCCGGATTAACGAACTGCCTCCAGGAATAATCATTTCGGAGCTCGTCCACTTCGCTCTTTCCTTAAGAATGCGTTCCTATTTAGGGCGCTTTTTGGGGACGTAGCATTTTGCATATGAATTACATCTTCCTTAAATTGAATAAAAAAAATGAATGGCGTAGAATTTCACCCTCTGGGGACAGCATTCTACGCAAAAGCTGTCCGCATTTTGCTAATTTCTTTGTGTTTTTTTTCCAAAACTTACCAAATTCGAATACAGCGGACAGTGACTACTGTCGGCCCAGAACTTTAAGCGAAAAACACAAAACTTACCGAAGAAAAGTTATTGTTCAACTGACGCAACCGTATCTTCAGATATCCATCTAAAATCTGTCCCGGTGGGGGAAGAACACACTAAAACAAATTGCTCTGATATCCCAAACCTCTGACATTTACCTCGTTAGACTACACGGAAAACATGTGTTACTGTCATCTCTCCGCGAACTACCAGGCCCAAAGTATACCTATGTCACGGCCAATCTGTCCAAACCAAATGCCACTTACAAATGACTAAGAATACTAACCGACCGGGCATACAAACCCGTCATGTGACTACTTAATAACTAGTTGAAAACAAGACGTGTGACATTTTTGTGTTTTTCACTACACGAGTCTTCGATCTTTGCTTATCTAGACAGTTTTGTGTGCATTCGGTTAGGGAGAATTTCTAGAAATCATTTGCGTGGTAACAAAATTCCTCGTGTCACACTACATTAGTAGTATGTAGCTATCGAGTGTCGTCAACCTTGGTTATCTGATACAAGTTATGGGTAGTTAGTGGATCCGAAGAAATGGAGATTGAATCGATGACGCTCCCTGCTTGCAGATTTCTCGTTCACCAAATTTTGTTCGTCTGCCAATCGTCCACGTTTCCAACGTATTTTCTTTTACGAATTTTGTTCGCATCTGTACGTGCTGATCAAACTGAAAATCGCGCCTCTCCCAGTTCAGTCGGGTCGGTGCTGTATCCGACTGGTTAACAGTGATACTGTCCTACATGAATGATGCTACGTTTCCGGACAAACGTGCCCATTTATTCAAACAAAACAGCATTGTGAACAGCAGCCGGAGAGCGAGAACAGCTTACGGACAATCTACGAACTCCGCAGCACTCAAATATACTATCAGCGCCAGTCCCTTAACTGCCTTGTACTTTAGTGTAATAAACCAAGCGTGGGAAGGGCCATGTAGGCACCAACATGATCTTAGAAACCGAGCAAGGACGCTGGGTCAGGCACACCAATCACACCCCTCAAGTGTGAACATGTTCGCCTGTTCAGATGTGAAAATTCAGATGCATCCGTCGTGCGTTGGTGGAGTAGTGGTTACACACTCGCCTCGCATATCGGATGTCCGGCGTTCAAATCCCGGCACGGCGAAACCCGAGTCCAGTGCTTCCCTTTGGAGTGGACTCACCGAGACAATTACGCCAGAACAGGAGGATGATTGGTCAAACGAGAGTGGCGTGACTATGGACGGAATACCTCCCCCGCTTTCTTCTGCAGGTCATACTTTGTCTGCAGTCAGACTTGCGGACTTGCAGTCAGTTGCGGATAAATAGCCGTGGAAACACTCGTTCTGGGAATACGAGCCATCGATTCGAGAGAGGCGAAGTGACCAACTCTCGTAAACCGCGGCCGTCAGCGCTGTTGTGCAGACCAACACCCCAAGCAGCCACCAGCTCCTCCTTAGTGTTTACGCTACTCGCCTCAGGCAATCACCTGATAACACGATCTCTGCGGTTGATTCTCTCAAAGTTGCATTTGAGCTATCAGTCATTTTTATGTTGTCTCCCGGTTCCGAAAACACTGGCACTGTCATCCTCAGAGACAAGTGTTTGCTTGGTTCATTCATGATCGCTCTGTTCGCTAGCTGAACTCATGGTTGGCTCTTGGACTTTTACGAGTTTCCGATGTTTACCCCCCCCCCCACAAACAACACCAGTACCGAGTCTCTTTCTACTCATATTCAGAATGTGGTAAGAAAAAACGTTCATTACAAACACCATGGTGCGAGTGGAGAAACGGGATACAACTTAGTTTCCTCACCTTCTTTGGAACTGGTTTTGACGAGGATTCATCTCACTACTAGCAAAAGGTCAGTAACCTAAAATTTTATTACTAATAGATCTTTGTCATTAGTTTCTTCGCACTGCAGGTTCCCATCCTCTGTTGGTCCAGCGGATTTAGCAGTGCAACTGAATGTTTGGTACGAAAGGCCGGGAGTCTCGAGATGCATACCGCAGGCGTCTACTCACACAGATGGCTTTGCGGATTACGTCCACCAAATTTAGGTGACTACCGATCCCCCTCTTTATTGGGCTTGATACTATCAATTGGAAAATGTTTGCAACCGATTGGGCAATCATCGTTCGAGAGAGGTTTGGTAAACAATCGGTGGATTTATTGCTGGGCAACGTCTCGCTTTTGACTCAGAAAGCTTCGTCAGGCCAAGTGAGGAAGTTGGTAATTTTATTGGATTTTAAGGCAGTCAGGCAACCAATCGGTGAGATTTCCTAAGCCTAGTTGACTTGATTCGTGCTGGATCAGTCTGATGTTTCTGTTTTTTGTTTGGTGAGGATGACTAATATTTACGATAGATTGGTTAGGAGAGTTGTCATCATGCTGAACCCGGGTTTTTGCGGCCTTGATTTTCCCGTCTTGGACACCCTAATGGAATATCCCTCCTGGGGTTGTCCACACATATCGTTCACCTGTGTTCGTCAAAAGGTGCCGGGACAATTGGCCAGTCATCCCCACTGACCAACACACAGGAACATCAGACCGAACATCCAGGATTGATCAAGTCGACTAGTCATAAGAAATCTCACGGATTGTTTCCCTGACTGCCTTAAAACACAGTCAACCTACTTACTTACTCATTTGGCCTGAGGAAGCTTTTGTGTCGAAGGCGAAACGTTGAAACCCGTTCCAGTTTGAGTTCAAGTAAAATCTAAGGTTGAGGAAAACTCCCAGACCGCGCCAATCTGATGATGTCTAAGATGGGCTGTCGAAAGGCTTTTAAAAACTTGAAACTATTGAGCACTGTTCCTCTGTGAAAATACTATAATAGCTCGAGTACCGTATTTCAGCTGAAACGTGAGGTGGTCCTTGTGTAGCACAAATAAAATATGCCAGGATGCAAAATTTCGCCAAAATTTCCTAAATGAATAAATCCGGTAGGGCCACGACTACTCGCGCAACGGTGAATATTACTGATGGGGCATGCGAGTAGTATGTTTTCTTGTAAATCCGCTTCGCGTCTCTTGAAAAGTGAGATCTGTTACCGAATTTGTGGAGTCGAGTTTGCCTGCACTTGAGCAACAGTCAATGAATATCCAGGAAAGTTCCGGAAAACGCGTTCAAGTAGGAGATGTACATTCAGTTGTGTAAACAAGATGCTTCCCTGTCCAATAGTCTGAAACTGTTCGGTTGGTGTCTTCTAATGAACAACCCCGCATCGAAGGCTTTCCTTTCACTCGTAGTCTCTTTGCACCACAGCAGAAGTTTCCAAACGTTTTTGGAAAAAAAACACCACAGTGATCCTCCTTGAAAGGGCCATCTAATATTTCCTTCCGTCCACGGCTGAGTAAAAAGATGGAACTATGTCAACGGAATTCGAACACCTGATTAGTAACATACCTGTGAAAATTCGAGACTGACATGGGAAGCACAGCGAAGTTCGAAAGTCAGTGATGTCCATTCCCTTGGTAGAAGAAGTTGCGGATTGTTTTTCGTTCTCAAATTCCTCAGCTATCACCTCTTAGCTCAACTCATCACTTCGAACTGTCTGCATTCAATGAGTGAAAAGTTGAAACAAGATTATTGAAAATGTATCTAAGACATCGGTGAAAGACGCCCTATACCATCACGTTCAAGACGGACTCTTTGAATGGAGGCCGTTCCCCTGAAGAATACATGAAAGCACCTAGGGCGTGGCCAAGTGTTCCAGCCCTCGGAAGAAAGAGTATTCTCTTGAGAATTTCATCACTTCGTCCTAAAATGGTGTCCCACTGTTGTGACTTGCTGAACGGTAGTGCAACTCTGTATCGGTCACTTGGCTTCATACTCCGCCCACTGTGGCACGTCAAAAGGCACGGTAGATCTACACAGCCCTTTTTGGAGACAAAAGGAGGAGCATTACATCTGTATTTACCAGGTAATTACAGAGTGCTCCACAAGGTCGTGCTAGAATCTCCGTGAGGGGGGCGAGAAGCGCCGAGTCAAAGATGTTCGATCCGGATTGGCTGGAATTCTGACCAATCAGAGCACGCCTTTTTTGGTCTGTGTCCTGCAGTGCCCCAACCGTCCAAATGATGTGATGTTCGGTTATTAGGGACGGCTGGCCTCTGTACACCCACCCACTGGCGGTTACTGGCTGCCTAGAGACCCCATAACTTCATACTTTATGCTTCGTGATTCTGCTTACATCTATTCTAGCGATTCTTATGTGAGGAGTTGAAATTCTATGCATGTCCAAGTACGAGAGCACATGCCACAGTGCCCTAGAATTTGGCTTGTCGTGGGTTTGTCACTCAATGACCTTATCGAGTTGGACAGGAATGGGGGCGTTATTCGCAACATCACAGCACCTTGTTTGTGTTTGGGTAATTCACGGTGCCAAAACGAGAGGCATGTGAACACTGTTCATCGTCATACCGTAGTCGGTTTGTTGTCAACTCACCAGCACCGGGACAACCAGCTACTGTTCACTGATTTGCGACATACGGAGATACATTGCAAATGTATGCGATTTATCAAAGCACTAACTACGGAAAAACCGGCTGCCGGCCCTAAAGCGCTTAGTGATAAATGAGGGTATTCGATAGCAGCAAAATTTTGTTTACACGCACACGGATCCACTGCGGTAGGTGGAGATGCATGATGACAGTTTCATGTAAAACGCTCAGCTTGAAGTCATGGGCACGACAATTCGAATCGGCCTTGTGATGAACGAACACAACTGTCAGTTGGTTACAAATGTCCACGATAGCCGGTCAACGGTAGTCAGCCCACCTTCGGACGGCGACCATTCCACTTTCAAACCGATACCTGTTGAAAGATCACCCCCAAACATAGAGCATTCTCACTGTCCCCGTGGTACAAAATATCTTCGCAGCAAACGCCAGGATATGAAATTCATGGCTTAGGGTATTATGTGTGTATTTGATCCACTCAAGTGTCTACCACAATCTGTGTAGGCCGATACAATAGAGAACCTTGTGCCAGAATTCCACCAGAGGGTTCCAGATTGTTCACATCATTGTCCCATCGTGAACCATACTGCCTATCCAACTTACAACTTGTCCAACTACTTAAGCATTTTGGTGAACACGTGTTATCAGTTGGTGATAAGTCACGTGACTGACTGGTGGTTGATCGGATTACAGTTGATCAACAAATTGACACGTGACTGACTTTTCGATTTTGTCGATAGCCTCCAATCTACCCACATCAATAATGATGAGCTGGCAGTCAGATTTGGCGTGACAGCTCCTTATACTGAACAATGTGCTGCAACTAATCCGTCTCCCGGTTGCTGAGGGTAACTGCGGTTACTCCCTTGATCGTGAACAGTATCTACAAATAGTGGCATGCTCACATGGTGTTCATTCTGCCTGCAGGCCATTTCTGAGCAGCGCTAAAGCCACAAAAGAGGATCAGTTTCCGAATTGCGTGCCTCCTAATTTCCAAAGTCCTCCCTTAAATATCTTCGACGTTCAATGCAGAAGCTTGGTTTTCAGTACATATTTCAGGGGGGCAACTTATGGGTATTTTGACCCATGCACCTTTCAGGAGGTTAGAAACTTGAGGCATACTCTTCCCATCGTCGATTGCAATACACCTGCATTGGATGATGGTGCTTCGTTGCCATGCACCCATGAGGGAAAACCCCCCAGTAAAGCGTGAAAAGAATCTAATAGAAACATTCTTATACATCATACATTTGATCAGTTCCTTGGGCTTCTGATGATGTGCATATAGCTGAACCCTATAAACGGTGATTTTCAGATGGGACATGGGGGAGTGACTAGCTGATGACGAAGAGAGATGGGGGACACTGGTAGTCGCTTATTCACCCTGCTGCATACACTGAATAAGGCCACGTGGCTGATATGACCACGTGACCGAGGCTGGGCATGAATGTACCAACTAATGGTGATCAATAGTGCAGGGAGAATGGGTGCGACTTATGGCTTCTCACAGCCATACCTGTGCCCTGTGAAAACGAATCGGGGCTTCTTAGTGATTGTTGTGGTGAAGCCCACGGTTTCCTCTGATAAAATAGAATTCAGAGCTCCAGTGGAGGTCTTTATGTGAGCGAAAGGGTAGGAATCTATGTAAGCTGAAAACAAGCAGTTGGTTCGCAATGCCAGGAACTTATTGTATTGAAATGTTAGGATAGTTTCTGGACTAGTCAAATCGATATCATATTGGGAGGAAGAATGTCAATTTAGTTCACAACCTGGAGATTTAGCTGAACAGACTGCAGCGTTAAAATACTCCTGCTGTAAGATATTTACCAAGATGAAGATTCAAAGACAATTCACTCTCAAAAGTGGGTATCCCGTGAAACGCATGCAACATGCTGATCTGAGAACATTCATTAAAAAGAGGGATTTCTCGAAACCTATCATCAAATAGCAGTTCTACTCCGTAACCAGAGTCGTCTTTTACCCAATACCATCGTTTTTCTCGCCGAACCGGGAACTTCTACCCGATGAACGTAGAAAAGAGCTTCCATGACCATTTAGACTGTGGGAAGTAGAAGTGATTTGATAACACATATGGGATATATTACCGATGGCTTACGGAGATCACAATGAGGTGATAACACAGGGTGAGTGGAACGTGTGAAAACAAGAGACGCGGTAAAAATCTGTCCAGTGCGTATCCCGTTACGTATCATTCGTCTTCTGGATCTACCACCACAACAGGGAATTCCACGCATACCGCACTGTTGGAATTTTGGTCGTACATCCTCCAGGTCGCGGTGACTGATCCCTGTGTTGGGAGTGAAAACAGACTATTGTGAAACGATACACTTAACAAAGGATAAATGCTACTCGTGAGTTTTGTAGTAGCTTGATTTTAATCACGAAGATTTGCTGTGATAGCTAAAGATTTATGGCACATTGGCAAATCACAGTCGCTGGTATGCACATGAAAGTAGGTGGAACCCCTGTGCGGAAATCTGACCACCATCTGTCCACCTACATAACCTCGTCAATCCTGGCGAGACGTACTTTTTAAACTAAAGTCACGTGAGCCCAGTGAACAGTTCATTGACTTAGCTAGTTATTACAGGCCAGGCTCTCTAGGAATGAAATTGTTGTGAGATTTCAGTGAATTCGCCTGCACAGTGCAACTGATCCGAACAACCGAATATTACAGAAGTGACAGATGCACGTCACCGTGTCACGTGATCTTCGTTCGGAATGGCTGATTTTGTCTGATACTGCCAAAGTGCATGCGAACTTGATACCGAATTGCCTAGCCTTGCAACAAACCGACATTTAGGTGGCGCAGCTCTTTTAGGAACTAAGCCGTGTAGCAGGCCGATCGACTGATGCACGTAATGAAACTACTATGATATTCATTAAATTTCTAGATCTAAAAGTGCATCATCGCTTACGTGCTAAGGCTAAGGATGGCTCCTAACGAAGAGGTCAAGAAAGCTGTTCCATTTCTTCCCGTTGAGTAGTCCGTTCCCACAGAGGATGATAGAAAAATGTTTAGTATGGACGCATCTGCATAAGCAAAACTTATAAGCCCTATAGTATGTACCATTAACACGTTGCAAAATTGTTTATCGAGTCGGATGGCTGGGCTTCTTCTTGTGAACAAGATTTTTGCAAGGTGTAGCAGCTTTTAACAAGCTCCCTGTGTGATTCTATCGAAAAAACGAGGTATCAGGTAAATTCGAGTGAATAACATGAGAGGATGAAAAGACAGGATGGGCTTATCACTAGGAGTGGGCTCAGATGATGGAGATCAAAAGGCTCGAGATAGCTCAGTGATCAGAGCTTACTAGCCGGAAGGTTCGTGGTTCGAACCCATTCCCGGAATCTCGACTGCTCTTCTCTAGGAAGAATAATGGGCCCAACAACAAGCCTTTTCACGTTTGAGTAAAAAAATGAACCCAAAAATATTCGCTCCATGTGCCCCAGTCACCCGCATCAGTCACAAATCAAATTTCTATGACGCCATAGGATAAGCCATCGTGCGATGAGTTGTGTGCGTATCAGGGTAGTCTCAGAAAGCTACTGCAATTGATCGGGTTCGTTTGTTCATTCCCCCAACTACATGGAGGCACAGGAACCATGATGGTCCACCCGGAAGCCAGAATCCAGGTCACCACACATTCAATGGAACATTCATTCACTCAATCGTGTCGGGCTATAGCGGCAAAATTACAGCAAACGGGCTTACTATTGAATAAAAACGCATTCATGAACACCAGCTATTCGTCTAATTTTGAGGTTGTGCTTGTCAGGAGGCTGAACAAGTCACTGGATAAAATAAGGGACCATCAAGCCTCTCACTCGCCCCCTGGCTGGTTCAAGGCTGGTTAAATGGAGAGGTGTCAGTCAGGACCAATTCGCGATATCGTTGTGCATAGATAGATTGATTTTTTCTCGAAACGAGGAACCCACACTTTTGGGTTAAACATGAACTGTATAAATAAACATTAGTGAAATACGCTCATTTGCAAACTATCTTGTTTTTGACTGAATTTCAACTCAGCATCTTGCCTGTGATGTTTTCCATCTAAATGTGCTTCGCAAAGACCGCTTCACATCTTATTAGGAACGATACTTGAGATATCGCAGCATATTTTCTTGATAGAACCACTTATAGCTTGAAAGAGTTAGTAGTAATGCTTTATGTCACTTAGTTGTCTAACCTAACCCATTCAACTAATCCTGCCACAGTCTGTTCAAATGTTCCCTTTCCACGTCGTTTGTTGTATGCAAACACACTGTTGCCAAGAGCATCAAACCCGGCGTACAGACTATTCTAGAAAGTGAAACCTTGGATACACCTCGATACGAATTCCGTTTATCTTCTCAGGCACTACTCACATCAGCAGATGTAATAAATTTCCTTCTCCTCCTCACAGACAATTTGGTCATTTTTACCATCGTTTTAACAACTACTGTAAAGGCTTAACACAATACTAGTTTGCCCTTGGAGTTGACTTGACGCTGAAAAATTGTCAACAGAAAGCTCGCAAAGTTAGCGCCGTGTGAATCCTAGCTCCTCCGTTGTCATGATCCCCATAGCGCATGCAAATCTCGAATCAGTTAGGGAATGAAATTGTTAGTTCTATTAACACAAGAGCCACGAAGGGAACATCGGTGGGAATAATCAATCCGATAGGATGTACGTGACCTTGAAAAATACCGAAATAAAATCTAGTGCGTAGTTAGGGGCTTAAAAAACGTCTACCAGGTGATATATTACTTTGGATGAATTAGTAAATTGAAGTTCAAAATCTATGAAAAACATGATAAACTGATGAAATCTGGCACCCACTCGACGAAGAGAAGTGATTTCTCCTGATGAAATCGTTACAACTATTTTGGTGAAAACACTTTGTATTCCAAATGGAATGAAGATAAACAGGGTACACTTTTAGTCAACAGGCATAAGACGGATACCTTCAGAACGCTGAGTTCTTACCTTGATAGAAGTCACATAACCCGATGGCACTAACAGTGCAAAAATCTACGCCACCTGGTCACTAGTCACATCAACGGCGTTTTGAAAACACGCACGAGGGTGTTTGAAACCTACCGCAGTTCTCGCTCTTGTCTCGTGATCTCCTTCGGAACTACCACTAGGAGCTTCCTGTTCAGAAAAGTAGTTACTCAATTGTTTCGGTTGTACCTTCTGCAGTAACAGGGCATGGATATTTCATCGCGTTTGAGACATCTGTTCCCCACTGTCCGTACTCAGGCAGTAGCCACATTGCAACGCAGCTGCTCACACTGCTTATTCTAGTGTCCGATGAACTCGACCCTGAGGCGCCAGCCCACCCCCATATTAATGGGCTGTTGGCGTCAATCTGTTTTGTGAAAACCGTGCACACATCGATTGCGTCTGTCCTGTTCTACCAGTGGAAGTAAGAAGCCATTCGGTGTGGAGCTATCTATTGGAACACACCAACTGAACAGTCGTAGACTATCGGACAGGGAAGCAAAATTCTCATATGCATCTTGTTTATACAAACAATATCCGTCTTCTTTTCGAAGGCGTCTTTCTGAACTTTCCTGGATACTCATTGACTATCACTCAAATGTAAACGAATGCTACAAAGCGATTCCACAAATTCTGTAATAAATCTCACTCTTCAATAGACGCGTGGCTGAGTTGTCAGAAAACCACATACTACTCGCTTGCTTCATCAGTAGCATCCACTGTTACACCAGCTATCCGAGCATGACCGTCGGGTAATTTTCATACTTCCTAAATCTGTGTGCAGCTATCACGTGATCAAGATAGACCACTTTGCTAGCTACAATAGATGTGCATTCCTAAGGACGCTTCACATCGGTACGAAGTTATGGAGGAACGGTGACAGAGGGCACCAGTGTAACAAGCACACTCACATGACTCTCGTTTGAACAATCGGCCCTTGTCCTGACGTCGGGCTTTTAGCTTACTCACTCAAGGGCGAACTCGTTCACCTGTTCGGACGTAAACATTCAGGTGCATCCAGCGCGCGCGGGCGCAGTGTTGGCAACAAGCTCGCATAGAATTTCAGATGACCGGATTTCAAACCTCGTCACAGCCAGGGATGGCCTCAAATAAGAGCGAAGCTCGAGTTCATTGCTTTCTCTCTTTGGTGTGAAGTCACCATGAAACCATTGTCACAATGTTTGAATAAGGATCTTGTCAGTTGAACTAGTTTGGACTTGGGGGACCTCATAAAGGATGACCTGCACAACATCTTGTGTAGAAATTGGTGGTCAACATCCGTTTGATCGAGTCTAGTGAGGGTAGTCCCCGCCTGTTTATAGAAATACTGTGCTTTGTCCGGAATACCAAACGCATTTCAGTCGCTGTTCTCCCCCCTCCGGAAGTAAAGTCAGTCTATGCAAAAAACGTTGAGAAGCCTTGTATAGCTGTTTTATTTTTTGTGGAACCTCGCGGATCTACACAAAGGATGTGTCTTCCAGTCTCAATTGCTACACGAAATCGAAATTTGCAGTATTCCCTTCGCTTGTATAGCTTTTTATTTTTTGTGGAACCTCGCGGATCTACACAAAGGATGTGTCTTCCAGTCTCAATTGCTACACGAAATCGAAATTTGCAGTATTCCCTTCGCCACCAGCAACTTTTAAGTAGCTTACGGTGAAGACGCAAGACGAGTGAACCACAGTTCTGAAACGCCGTCACTCAAGGAGCCAGTCAACACGTGACCACGTGATGTGGACTGCTCTGTGACTGAAGAATAAACAGCTCTCAATCATTTTTAAGTTTTCAGGGTGAAATTTCCGACGCTTAGGTGATTGAAGAAGGCTTGGAATAAGGCCAAACTACCCTCGAGAGTGTACAGTGAGAAGCGAATTAAATCACAGAATTCCGCTTGGAAAGGGTCAAAGGAAAGCGAATTCCTTAGAACTCACCGTCCTAGCAGGCATCACCTCAGAGAAAGTGTAGGTGTAGAACCGTCCAGGCTCCAACGGAAAAGTTCCGTCCATTGATTCCGAAAAGCTTTTGGATGACTTTGGATTGAACGTTGG
This sequence comes from Opisthorchis viverrini, assembly GCF_000715545.1. Lineage (NCBI taxonomy): Eukaryota > Metazoa > Platyhelminthes > Trematoda > Opisthorchiida > Opisthorchiidae > Opisthorchis > Opisthorchis viverrini. The sequence goes on from NW_008751667.1 coordinate 1,457,902, forward strand.
TCGAAGAAAGAAGTTCACGTAGAGATGCAGTTCAGGAATCAGCTGAGTGATTTTTGTTCCTTCAGATAAACGTCGTAGTAAGTTTGTAGTATGGGCGTGACTTTATTAAGGTTACGTACATGGCAACATTGACAATACAATCAGGGGTTATCCTAGACAAATAAAAACCAAATGTGCCTCACAATAGATACACTACTCTGCACCACAAGAGAAACTTTGATAGAAACCGAATCTGATGTTTTCATGATATCCACTATGTTCGAAGGTCAGCAAAGTACGTTGCAATAGGCAAAATAGACTCGTTTGCAAACGAATTTGGTTTTGCGAGGGACTCACCTGGAACCCAGCTAAATCTCCCGGTTATGAAGTTTACAAGTGATTGAATGTGCTGAACCGCCTCATGTTTCAGTTGGTATGCTATTTGAGATACNTGAATGTGCAGAACCGCCTCATGTTTCAGTTGGTACGATATTTGAGATACCGCAATAATTTGCATAGATGTACTACACCACTCATATGGTTGCTTAGGAACATCGTAAACGGGAGATTCAGCTGGGTTCCAGGTGAATCTCCCGCAAAACGAATTGGTTTACAAATGAGTGTATCTCGCTAATTTCGTGCAATTTATTTTCAAGTCGAACATAAGGTTGACAGAAACTCGGGGACTGCAGCTACCTGATGAGCCTTAAGATGGACGAAACCGGTCGGGGGCTGTGGATGGATTTTCACCAACCTTATGAGTAGTACATTAGTTGTCGAAGAGTTTTCAGCAACCCTGTGAGTAGTTTTCTTTATGAAAATATATTGAGATATCCCGAATATCGTGCCAACTGAAACATGAGGCGGTCTGTGTGCAGCACATTCAGTTATAGAATATCGTAAGCGAGTGATTCAGTTGAGTCACCAAACTGATTTGCAAATGAGTGCATTTCTTGAAAGCAGTCCAATTTGGGTTCCAGTAGAACATAAGGTTGACGGAAACTTGGGGACTGTGCCTACCTAATGAGCCACAACAAGAGGGAAAGCGGTGGTAGACTGTCAAGGAGTTTTCACTAACCTTATAAGTAGTTTATCACGTCTATACCTTGTGGTAAGTTGAGAATAAAATTCTTCTTCCTAAGGTATAACAACCCTTTTTATCTTCTTCTCAAGGCACACTAACAGTCATGCACAATCAAATGATCTTTCTCCCAGAACAGATTTATTAACGACGAGTAAACTACTGACTAATTCCATCAGTAGCATACGTCATTCTGAGGGAATATCCGGGGAAGGGGCCTGTAATATCCGTGCGTCTGTTAGGGTCATAAAATTCAACGTTTTTATCGAAAGGCTCTGCGGGAAATAAAAAATTCCAAATTGGCTGTTAGATAGTGTCAACCAGTTCTCTGAACTCTTACAAGTTCACATATTTTGTCCAAGCAAAGCATTGACTACCGAGCACCAACGTAAAATCCCGGCTTGTTTTTTTATCCATGTGGGTCCTGTCACGCCTGAAAGCATTTGGAATATAGAGCCGATTGGGCAACTAAAGACTGTCTGAAAAAAGTTTGGAACCAATTGAGAAGGGTTTGGTAAACCGTGGAAGCCCACCGATCACTTTGCGTAAAAATTGCTCGGTATCTTCGTCACCAAATGTTACTGGAGACGAAACACTGGCTAATCGAACGACTGACGTGATCCTGCTCAAAGAAGTTTCGCAACAAAAGTAGAGTAAAGTTAAACGTGGAAGTAAAAGCACAGTTGTAGGCCATTCGTAGATAGTATTGACATGTTTCTTCTTGTGAATAAAATAAAGACCAATGCGGTTTCCGGGATAATTGCCACAAAAGTCTACTGTTACCTACCTACATACCTATATATGCAGAAGCCTGTTGACATGATGGGGTATTTATTAGTTCAAGGTTTATCAGACCTTACATTTTCCTCACCTAGGCGGGACATTCGCAGACTTCATAACATGTACATTCGAACTATCTCCAGACTTTAGATGTTCCAAGTCACATCCATCTATGATGCAGGCTTTGTCAGCAATCAAACAGTAGGCTATTTCCGCCAGTTTACCTTGAACGCTCAAGTATCGTTTGTTAACCTTGTAAAGAGAGCCAATCTATGCCTAAAATTTGAGAGGCACTGTGAAGCCGTTTTATCCTTATTGAGAGTCATCAGCATTGCGAATGTCGCAGAACCTCAGGAGGTTGCAAACACGTGACTGTGAGCAGTCGAATGGTTAGCTCTTCCTTGGGTAGCACCACTCATCCTTCACTCACTGGGTCACTTATGAACTGTCTCCTTGGGTGACGAGTTCTCAGATTGGAGTTTCACTCATCCTGTGAAAGTATCCTTCTTCTGAGGGATCTCGTCTTGCCAGTTTGAAGAATCTCATACTTTCCTGAGATGCGCACGGTTTACCAATACGGATGAAACAGCAGTACGGTGCCTTCTGGTTTTTCACTGTGGATTAGCTTCACTAACAGGATGAATACTCACCAGTCCCCTGACGTCACTATCACTAAATGATCGGTGACTCATGACACAATGCTTAATGTGTTAGCCACAATCGTCAACTGTGATCGACCTCTTACCACAGTCGAGTTCAATCACACACCTCTAGCTCCACGAACAGCTAAGAAGTATTTTGTTGGACCAGACGTAGAACATATGGTTTAGTGGAACTCGGGGACTGTGCGTAATTGATGAACCTCAAGGAGGGCAAAATCAGGGGTAACCTGTCGAAGAGTTTTCAGCAATCTAATGAGTAGTGTGTTACGCCTTTAACAGTGTTCACCTGGCTCTATCTTTTTATCGGGGAAAAGGTGTCGGGCCATAGATCAAGTTTATTGACTTTAATCTGACAAGATAGCTGGACAGATCAACTCAAGATTGATGTGCATTGAAACATAGGTATCCTGGCGACAAGTTTCTCAGCTTCGTGGGTACGGATTACAGTACAATCTCATAAGATATCTGGTCCGGTCTTTCTTTAAAAATGACATTGTAGACACCGCTCTTGAAGTAGCCAGGGACGATTCAGCGGCAATTGTTTACTCAAAGCCGTCCAACTGAAATCATTCGCATCCAGTAGCGGAAGATACGGGTTCAACAGTTGCCAAAGAACTCATATACTTTCAACTGCCAGTACAAATCAGAAACAGTGACACATAGCCGGACCGCTAGCCTGAAGCAGGCCGTTATGGCATCAAACTTGGGGAGAGAGCCTGGCAGTGGTCACTCTGTCATTACGTTTCTCGCGGATAAAGCGCCGTCCACGAGCACTCAGTGGTCATATGTTTGTTTTTGTTCGCATCTTCATCAAACCACATAGTTCGAAAGAATTCGCCTTCTTCTAAGAATTACGAGACGTCTATCGATCCGCTGCACAATTACGTGAAAAGCATCATCATCATTCACTGGTTTGATGCGGTCCACCAGATCAGTCCGTCCCGATTGTTTAGCTTTCATCTATCTACCGAGTACTCATAACCAGTTTTGGCCGTCCTCAGACACATCTGTGTGTAAATGACGGAAACTCCGGGGAATGCAGCTATTTGATGAACCCCAGTTTTGGCCCAGACACATCTGTGTGTAAATGACGGAAACTCCCGGGAATGCAGCTATTTGATGAACCCGAAGTGGAAGAATGAAAGCAGAGCAGTACTGTCGAGGTTTCACCAACCTTCAAGGTGGTGCTTTTGTTTTCACAGCTGCGTCCCATGTTAAGCCAAATTTTCACTTTTCCTCTGTATTTGAAGAATTGATCGAATTTGGTTTGCTGCGCCGATCAGTTTGTATGCCTTACATATGTCCATATATATTCGTATACCAGAAAAACGGTACATAGCAATGGAAGGCAACATCTTCGTGAGAACGTAACCTGATTTGAATAAGGAATCCTATTCGTTATCAACTCGTGCTGAGGACTCGTTGATTCACTCCGACAAATCAATAAATCAATCAGCCATGTGACCAGAACTTCAAAGCCCTACAAACCTATCAGTAAGCAAGTCGTCCTGTGGAAAGCAACACGGAATGGCTAACCGAAGATAGCCGTGACGGATTCCTCTACGACCATCTGATAAGCCCGGACAAGAACGAAGTAATCTCATGGAGTCCTATTCTACATGTTCGACAAACGTCTGGTTTTCGAGAATTTCGAGCCCGTGGGTTGTTTGTTGTCTGCGCGGATCGATGACCAATCAGACAATCCATTCTGGCATTCGATAGGAGTGGTCTGAGTTGATCACTAGACAAGACTAAAGATTTTCAACGGGGTCATTCACTTTCTTGAAACGAGTTTTCAAGAATTTCCCTCAAATACTATGAGCTGCAGGAGAACTTCGGCAGTAAAAAGGGACTTGGTGGAATGTCAACAAATGGCTATAGGGAGCAGGAGTATCGGACTAGTAAACGCCTGAGAAACAAGCAGAACTGCAGTCTGTCTGTCTGTCTGTCTATCTATCTGTTTGTCTATCTATCTGTCTGTCTGTCTGCCTGCCTGCCTGCCTGCCTGCCTGCCTGTCTGTCTGTCTGTCTGTCTGTCTGTCTGTCTGTCTGTCTGTCTGTCTGTCTGTCTGTCTGTCTGTCTGTCTGTCTGTCTGTCTGTCTGTCTGTCTGTCTGTCTGTCTGTCTGTCTGTCTGTCTGTCTGTCTGTCTGTCTGTCTGTCTGTCTGTCTGTCTGTCTGTCTGTCTGTCTGTCTGTCTGTCTGTCTGTCTGTCTGTCTGTCTGTCTGTCTGTCTGTCTGTCTGTCTGTCTGTCTGTCTGTCTGTCTGTCTGTCTGTCTGTCTGTCTGTCTGTCTGTCTGTCTGTCTGTCTGTCTGTCTGTCTGTCTGTCTGTCTGTCTGTCTGTCTGTCTGTCTGTCTGTCTGTCTGTCTGTCTGTCTGTCTGTCTGTCTGTCTGTCTGTCTGTCTGTCTGTCTGTCTGTCTGTCTGTCTGTCTGTCTGTCTGTCTGTCTGTCTGTCTGTCTGTCTGTCTGTCTGTCTGTCTGTCTGTCTGTCTGTCTGTCTGTCTGTCTTGCGGAGTAGGTTTGTGGTCGTGACAGTCTGTTCGACCTTTGACACCTTGCATGTAAAACTCAGTTGAAAGCCTGCATAGGAACAAAGTTATTTGCCTGAAAGCAAGGCACATAACTGATACACAGCAGACCTATGTCGGACAGCAGGTCGGGATCGATGGGCGACATCTCTCAGAAAGCCAACGTGAAAACTACACGGAGAAGTAAGGCATACGAAACATGACATTTAAGGAAAGGGTTTTTACTCACTAGGTTGAAATGTAATCATTAGGGTTGCAGAACGATTCGCTTTCAGCTCGCAGGGAGATTCGATGCAGCTGTTCAGTGCCACCGCTCTGACCACGTGTGTATTGGCTGATTATGAAGAAACATGTGATGTTTTTTAAACGAGAAAATCAATATGAACAGGAATTTAAAAATGATAGGGTTATTTTGCACGAACATGGATGAATTCCCGTCTGACAGAGCAAATTTTAGCCGTAGAGGAGTATTTCTAGCAATTTAGTACAACTTTCTCCACGCAAATTAAACAAAAGTCTTCAGGCTAAGACGCTACTTATAGCGTTGTTGAAATGCCTGAAAAAGTGTAAAAGCCTTGAACGATTTCAGCCCTCCCGAGGGTCATCAGGTGGGTTCAGTTCCTGAATTTTTACCAACTTTATGCCCTACATGAATCCAAATTACATGCAATTGGTGATATACACTCCTTCGCCAATAAGATTTGTGCCAGCAGGAGATTCAACAGACGACGTGGAAAACTTATCTATGTGGGACAGATTAGCGGAGCCTTTAGGGTCTAGCCAACTCACTTCATCTGCATAGGATCTTGATAGCTGTTTTGTGGCAGTATTCGTAAACATTTCTTGTTTTCCGGGAGCGAGCACAGGTGTTTTAAAGGCCATTTCTTTCTTGATAAAGGATTAATCGGTATGTGGGTGTCATGAACCACTTTCATGAGGCAAACTATGTTTTGTACCATATTGGTCTCCTTGGCCATTTCTGGGCGCGCTGTTTCTTAAGCGTGAATAAAACCCAGATCCTAGTGACAACTTTAGGCTTTCAAAAGGAACATTAGGGTTTTTAAAGCGCTCTTTCTGGGAAGGAATTGAAAGACTGTATCATTTCTTTCCAATAAATCTGTTCCAAAATCCAAGTAAAATGTGATGGAACGCAACTCAAACACACTGGGGGCTTGACTGGTGGTAATCTCCCCTCGTCGCTTCCTACCGATTTTGTTGCTTACTTACTTGTTAACAAGTAGTTAAAATAAACCGTTCAAAAACCTGGCTTGAGGTCAAACGTCCAGATAGGAATACCATATCAGGCAGTTATGAACTCACAAGGGTCGGATAGTTAGTCATCACCAAGTCAGCTTTACATCTTCACTGAGGCCATCTAGAGTACATTCAGATTGGATCAGGGGAAGAACGTGGACGCATTTGTTCAGTATTGCGTACCAAGTATATGTAGAATCAGTCTGCTCAAAAAGGTCCGATTTGTAAGCTCAAAGTCACTGGAAATTTACGATAAGATCTCACTGAAACCAGATATGAACCCATTTGTGCCAGGCCACCTGCTATTATCGAAAACATCTGCTAACCGGCTAGGTTTTTTAATCTTTTGCTCATTCTTTGAGTCTCTCGGGAAGTGTACATTATCTTTATTCCATTCGAAAGTGAGGCTATGATTGACGTTACACATTATAAAACAACAAGAAGGGTAAACCAGTTGACGATACCAAAAGTGGATTTCCCACCACACCGGTGGGCATAAGTACTGAGTACTGAATAATCTGTATGTTCATCGATATTATGGTTCGGAGTATTGAAATTTATGTAAAACTACTGAACCCAGCCTCAGTGAACTTGTTTGGATGCGGGGAACAGCTCATTGGGGTTATTGATTTATCTTACTGGGAACGCGAGTGGAGCATACTTGGTGGTGGGCGGATTTTGTGTCTTCACCTTTGTTGATATCCGCAGACTCTCCAACATCAGATGTATCATTTGCACTGTTTTGTTCACATGAGCCACGCCATGTCACGTGTTCATACATGTGACTGATGCCATGGTCCGTCTTCCCTCCCTCCATTCTCCGATGGTTAGCAGGTTGCGGGCCATCAGCACACCGGTCATTCAAGTACTCCCGCTTTCAGCAACTTTGTGATTGGTTCTTCACAAGAGAATATATTATCATAGCAAGAATATCGTAGAAATTAAGACATGAGGAGTCCTATGTGCAGTTGAAGAGTAACATAAACTAGAGACTTAGTTGGGAGTGAGTTGATTGGCGTGCGAGCGACTGTAGTTCCTCAATGTCTCTGTTGTTGAGACAACAACCGTAGAGAGAGGCCGGCAGTCAATAGTGTCAGGAAGGTTAGATTTCTGAAAGCAACCCCAGAACGTCAGGAATCTAGTGAGATTCTGAAATGGGAAGCCGGCAAGCATTCAAGTCAGTCAATCATTCAATGAATTCAGCAAAAGCCGATGAGTGTTCGGGCACGCCACAGAAGCGCCACCGGATATGATCAGCGTTCAGGTATTTCATAGAAGCACAATCGATGTTTATGGATGTTCACTAAACGCCTATCAGACAGCATGGATCAATGTTAGAAAGGATCAATGTCAGAAAGTACCCTTTCAATAGCGCGAAACCGTTGTAACTTGCTCACTCGAACGCACTCACTTGCTGCAATAAAGCTGTTGTGTTCCTTGCCGATGAGTTCTTTTTCTGGAACCAGGCACTGGAGTGGGAACAGCAGATTGGCGACTCAGTCAGACGTACCAAATAGGAAGAGCGAGCCTAAACCCGACCGCCGAAACTCATAAGTGCCTCACGTGGGCCACAGCACAGATTTAGAGGCTGTCTGGTATCGTGAGGATGATCCGAGTTAGTTGATCATTCGAAACATTCCAAAGTAGTGGGTTCCTGAGGGATTATTGGCGGGGTTTCGTGTGGGTAAGACAGGGAGACCACCACATGAAAGTGTGGCAACATAGCCGGACCTTTAAACAAGGTGGATGAAAACAATCCATTTGTGATTATCAGGTGTCACCTGAAGCCTCACAGGATATAGACTACCCTACTATTAACGAGAGATTAAGCCGCACCTATCGACTGCGCTTTCCTTCAAATGGATGTTCTGCGCCTCGTATTTCATTTGGTACGCCATCGGAGATTTCACTGTACATTACCTTCAGGTAACACACTACTCATGGGGTTGCTGAAAGGTCATGAGATTGTTGGGCTCCATGAAAGACGAAATTGTTAGTGATGAGTTTATTGCTAGACGTAGATATCGTAGTTTTACGTGGGCTGGGATACTGTCAGGGTGCCCACATCCAGACAGCAAGACGATTAATGTCCCCAACCAAAGCGGCCTGACCGCAAGGCAGCGGTGTTTGGCGAGGATTGCAATGGAACCATTTCTACCGAACAAGTCACCACATGTTCCAACTCTCAACCTGAAGAACAAAGAGACTATGTCCGTCAGATTTCTAGCCATTGACCAACCTCTTATGAGAGACTGTTTGAGTGTCGCGGGGATACCTCTCAGTATAGTTCAATGGGTGGCTGAGGTGCGCAAACCGCTACACCACGGTAAGGTCCAGTCTCTTCGTTGAAGTTTTCGGCAATCCTACGAACAGGCCAAGTAAAACAAAAGTCCTTTAACTACGGTGACTTCCACTCAAGTTGTGTGCAGTTTCACGCGCAGTAAACATACTCTTGGATTTGGTCAGCCATGCCAATCCTACTGACGTGCCTGGTTATAGGTTCGATGCTCCAAAAATAGTTCAAAACTTTCATCTGGGCTTCGCAAAGGTATTTAGAGTAAGTCTAGTTCATTTGCTCCCTTCCTGCGTTGCGTAGTGCAGTAGCTGCTTCGGTGTGTCAGAGTTTGCGCGTGTGCGTGTCCGTTCGTCGTTCCACCATCGATCTGACGTGTGACTTGCATGGCTGATTGGGTGCGTGTCCGATTGATTTGCTCACGTGCGCGTTGTATGTTGACTGGACGTGTGACTGGGTTGTTCGCCTACCCGCCACGAAAGCGGACCAGCTTGGCCGCGTGTGCTGTGAAGTGCACTATGTACAACCAAATGAATTGAAAAAATATGCCTCGTTATTTAGTTGTCTATTTTCTGACTGAAGAATGAAATACTGATCATAGGGATGTAAGGAGTTTAGAGTTGTGAAGTTAGGTGACGCGAATGAAAAGACCCCCCCTCTCAGCTGAGATACTTAGACGCAAGTCTATTATTCCTTGTTGACAAGTTTAAGTANGAGATTTCACTGTACATTACCTTCAGGTAACACACTACTCATGGGGTTGCTGAAAGGTCATGAGATTGTTGGGCTCCATGAAAGACGAAATTGTTAGTGATGAGTTTATTGCTAGACGTAGATATCGTAGTTTTACGTGGGCTGGGATACTGTCAGGGTGCCCACATCCAGACAGCAAGACGATTAATGTCCCCAACCAAAGCGGCCTGACCGCAAGGCAGCGGTGTTTGGCGAGGATTGCAATGGAACCATTTCTACCGAACAAGTCACCACATGTTCCAACTCTCAACCTGAAGAACAAAGAGACTATGTCCGTCAGATTTCTAGCCATTGACCAACCTCTTATGAGAGACTGTTTGAGTGTCGCGGGGATACCTCTCAGTATAGTTCAATGGGTGGCTGAGGTGCGCAAACCGCTACACCACGGTAAGGTCCAGTCTCTTCGTTGAAGTTTTCGGCAATCCTACGAACAGGCCAAGTAAAACAAAAGTCCTTTAACTACGGTGACTTCCACTCAAGTTGTGTGCAGTTTCACGCGCAGTAAACATACTCTTGGATTTGGTCAGCCATGCCAATCCTACTGACGTGCCTGGTTATAGGTTCGATGCTCCAAAAATAGTTCAAAACTTTCATCTGGGCTTCGCAAAGGTATTTAGAGTAAGTCTAGTTCATTTGCTCCCTTCCTGCGTTGCGTAGTGCAGTAGCTGCTTCGGTGTGTCAGAGTTTGCGCATGTGCGTGTCTGTTCGTCGTTCCACCATCGATCTGGCGTGGGACTTGATGGCTGATTGGGTGCGTGTCCGATTGATTTGCTCACGTGCGCGTTGTATGTTGACTGGACGTGTGACTGGGTTGTTCGCCTACCCGCCACGAAAGCGGACCAGCTTGGCCGCGTGTGCTGTGAAGTGCACTATGTACAACCAAATGAATTGAAAAAATATGCCTCGTTATTTAGTTGTCTATTTTCTGACTGAAGAATGAAATACTGATCATAGGGATGTAAGGAGTTTAGAGTTGTGAAGTTAGGTGACGCGAATGAAAAGACCCCCCCTCTCAGCTGAGATACTTAGACGCAAGTCTATTATTCCTTGTTGACAAGTTTAAGTAACTCAGATTAACAGGACACATTCTGTACGCCTTTGTGAGGTTCCCTCCTGACCCGTTTTATCTGTTTTTCAGGTGTTATAATAGGTTGGACCGCACTGATGAGGATGAGTGATATATCTGTCAGGCTCATGGTTCTAGTGTTGCGGGTGCTTCCACATAGGACTCGATCGATCCGGTATTCTGAGTAATAAAATGACCGAGAAATAAAATACTCCAATCAAAATACAACTTACAGCATTCAGTGTAGAACAGCTCGTTGGGTTTCCAGCATTCTTTTCCTGTTACGTGTTGGGATGAAATAGAAAGAACGACCGTTGCAAAGTTGATGATGCCTTGCATCCTAACTGGAGGTGCTCCTTTGTCTTTGGTATTCTTAGAAGCATAGCTGTTGAATTTATCGGCTTACACACATTTCTCGGAATGCTCCACTCGAACCAATCGGTATTTTGTGTGCTTAAAGATCGCTGTTGTGCTGCATCGATTCTCGTTTGCATTCCAGACGTGTTTACTAGGGACAAAATGAGGAAGTTGAATACCTTGACAGGGTAAATCAGTCTGGTTCATCACCAGCTCCCCTAGTGAGAGTAAAATAGACAGAGATTTCGTTTTGATCAGTGCATATACTAAAACGTCCTGGCACACACGAGCGTTCTGATCATTCTGCATCACAGTAAAAAACTGTAGTACTTCAGTCCTCCGTGAATTCTGAAATCGCGCCAATTCGTCAGCCCCAAACTCCGCTATATATATATATATCGTTTGAATGAGTGGAACATGAAAACAATAATGTGAAATCACCTAGCGTCCCTGAAAAGGTCATGCAATGGGAGTTGACATTGTCGTATTCATGTCACGATGTTGACGCGTGATTGTGAGACGGAC
>NW_008751667.1:1473579-1495019 GCF_000715545.1 Opisthorchis viverrini
CGCTAATCGGATTGGGCAACCGCTACAACTACACGCAAGGATTTTGTTCATGACAATGGCGTTTTTCTATCCGTATCAACGTCATCCATGGTGATTCTTCGACTCTGATGTGCTGCTTCAGATCTTCGTGACTTCTTTTATTTAGTGAATGACTAAGCCGTTCGGTCACGAGCGGCTGATCTACATGGTGATGAGCAAACATGCGTAATTCATATCAGGCGGTCACAGGTGTTGATTGCCTGGCATCTCGAGTGATGACTTCTCAGCAGGACATTCATCCTCCCCTCAAAGCGCAGACTGGATTCACATGCAGGACGAATGCTCAATAAAAAAATGTCCAGTTCTGTTCAAACTACCAGCAGTTTTTGAAAAGTTGGAAGAAATATCATCAGGGATAGTTGGTTTTATCTCCCCTGCGTACTTTTACATGAATCATAAAGAGAGCCGTATGTATCCACTTTGACCAGATGAGCGAGAGTAGAATCGCTCGTTGCTCAGCAGTTCACTTCAAGCGTGTCTTACTTTCTAGTTTAGGAACGCTTGCCACGAAAGAACTCGCCTAAAAATGCACTAATGATACCAGCTCGAATAGCGATGGAATGACCTTCCAATCACAAGGAACAAACCAATCGATCTGAGCTATTTTATCTGGCATCGTTTTACGTCATCGCTCCTTATTCTGGATCGATTAATCAGTACAAAGTAATGAAACCTGGCGTGGGCTGTCGAAGAGATTTACTCATCCGGATGGGTAGCACGGAGTGAGAAAAATTATCTCACAAATTCTGAGTGTCATGGCTGGTAACTCTACCGCTCGAAATTACCACATATACATGTCCGTGATTTTTAGCAGCGCAGACGTCTATTATGTGACCCAGTGCTGTGCCAACTGCAGGTCGATGGACTAAACAATCGCGTCTGGAAACCTACTACTTCCACTTTTGTAAGTACTAAATACATTCCGTTGTTCCGTGGCGGCCATGAAAATTCGAGCAATAATTGGACATAAGTAGTTTTGTCATGGGAACGACGATAAATACCCAGCTGACACAGATTCAAAGTCGATCTCGTTTGTAGGACCTTGGTGATCATGAATGAGTTCATGATCACTGTTGTATGCGACTCATTTTCGTCCGATAGTTGATCGCATTGTACGCTTGTAGCGGACTAGGACCTTATCAACGTGTTCGAACAAATTAACAAGCAAAGTAACCAATACAAAATCACAATATGAATAGAATGAGTAGTCAAAGGAGGACTCACGACTGCATAGATCCAATACTCCAATACATCGATCCAATTCAGTAACCGGCTGTGAAAGAAATATTCACTCGTATGAATCTCCCACGGATGATTCACGTGTGCGTGGTATATTCCACGATGGGAAAGTTATTCACGGCTAAAAAATGTCACGGAGATTTATTGTGACGTTCAACAGTTGACACAAACACAGAGATTTGGTCCCACTGGTTCTGCAGTCAGCAAACAGTCCAACGGGGCGTAAATACACTCGTTCAGCAAGAAGTCAGCAAGTCGCGCCGGAAAATTGTGTATTCGTAACATTAAAACAAACGTCATGATAAAATATGTACGACAATTACAAAGTGTAGTTTAAGTTCAGGAAAAAATGGTAAATATGTGACAACGGATTACAGACACTATAAGCTCAATAGCTAGCTGCGTTGTAATTTAAAACACATGAATAATCGGTCAAATCCTGACGGGAAACCCGAGTTCGCTTAATTTCACGACAGCTCCTTCACTACGTCACATGACTGTAGTGACCTGGTCAGTACTATGTGTAGGGATTAGAGTGAAGTGACAGTACATGGGGTTTCACGTAACTCGGGGTTTGGTTTGTGGTGGGACAAGAGGCTGAATGAGAACAGCGGTGTGTAATGCACGATTAGATGTAATGTCTTATTACGCCACAAATAAGTTTGCTAAAGACGTTCTGATAGCCCCACGCTGACCAATTTCGTCCTTCTTGAACATCATCAATGAGGGGCAGTCCACGAGATCCCGTCAACCTTGCGCTCTACTTGAACCAGTTCGAAAGAGTTTGACAACACTCCCATTAGCGCAAATTTTGGTCTTTACAGGAGACCAATTTGGGATACTGTGGCAAACAGGCGGAAGCGACGATATTGTAGATTTGATTTAGTGTACCGACCTCGACAGAGGACGGTGAATTCGATCGGTGCGGTCGTCACCTCGTAACGGTCATTAAATATGGAATTTGTTGTGCCCCGGAGAACCCCGCCGATACCGCATGTGACTGTGCTTTCATGGGATTACTTCAAAATGTCTGTCTATCTGATCCACTCTCCTACATAGTGTTCCATGTGTCCTTTGGAAAACAAACAGATGTGGAACAACATGTCCTCCGGCTCTACGCTGATCAGTCGCACCGTGCCTCCTGAGAAGACAGTGAGCAGTTAGAAAAGACTTGGCGAATTCGCCAAATGTTCCCATTCACACAATAATTTGGACTTGCTTGGAGACTCAGCCGAATCTAACTGAGCCCGTGTACGTGTATCAATTTAATCGCAGAAACCAGGGTGTTTTAAGGCAGTAGGTGATCACGTCAAGAATACACACGTCGATCCAACTGGGACCGGCGTTTCGGTTTCAATATGATTCATCTGTGAATTTTAGTTAGTTAATCCAAGCAATCCAATCATTCTTTCGAGTTGGATGCAAACTTTCGTCACATTCACAAGTTGCTCGATTACAAATCGGTAATTCCGATTCGAAGTTAACTAATAGGGCCAGATTATCCTTGCAGTTGATTAATAAAGATCCCCAAGCGATTCTGTTGCCACCGATAATGTGTCTCATTCCTCCATAGAGCATCGGATTCAGCCAGTGAACCAGTAAGATGCGGAAACACAGGTTTGTAGATTGCACATCGTTTTTATACTTCGCTGCCTTTATGTTGATCCGTGCTCAACATTATCTACTAAACTCGTGTGGCCGAGTACAGCTTACCTAAATCGATGTAGTCCTGAGATGGTAGCTTAGCGAATGGTCTCATTTGACACTTGGCTTCCGAAAAGATCTATCCCTCAGAAAAGGACCTGAAATGCACTGTGATGTAGTTACGCCATAAGCAGTGCAGAAAAATACCGCCATGTGCAAACAACAACTTTCACATTGTAAGAGTAAACCACGGAATGTCTACACAAATTAATTTTACGACGGTGGCTTATCGTGTGATAAGTTTGTGTGCGGCGGATGAATGTGACCAATGTCAAAGAGGTTTGAGGAATGTGCTCTGAATGTACTCTTCGGGAATGTTGACCAGTCACCTGTGAACTGTATGAGAACGAACGATGATTCAGGGCACCAGTTGCTGCGTCCACCGACAATGCTGGCAACTGAGGATGTGGAGATGAGGTCGAGAGTGTAGAGTGTTGAACTTACCGGGACAGACACGATTGTTCAAACGAGAGTGACGTAAGCGTGGATTTTACGAATCCTGCAACCATTCACAACTCACTCGAAATTGTCCAGCGGGTTTCATGCTTCTGGGTTGCTACTTGACTGGGAAATCCTGACAGACGTGATGTAACAGTCGAACGGTATCTTCGAGTGACGCGTAATACCAGAACCTCCGAGAAGGCAAAACAAAGTCGGAGCTGGGTTTCTATACGGTACAGTTAGTGTAAGACAAATTCACAAATTGTACAAACCCGGACTGTAGATACGCGTCCAAAACAAACAGTCCGCTTGGACTTCAAAAGTGCAAAGCAAGGGAGCAAACAGGCTCCAACGTGCGACAGTCACACGTGCAAAGTCGGCTACAAATGGCCGGATGACCTCAAGGCCAAATAGGTGAAGTGGTAAGGACAAACAAACGTCAGTTCATATATACGCACTGAACACTAAACAGGGGCGGGGGTTACAAATGGGGAGAGAATAAACGTGGGGAATTTCATTGTCAACGTAATAGATGATACACGTGATAATCGATCCACTCAACCAAGCAATGCACCCAACGTGCGTGGATGGAGTAGTGGCAACACGGTCAGATGTGCGGAATTGAAACCCCCAAGCTACGCAGTTCTGATGACCTTTAGGGAGAGCGGAACGTTTGTCCAGTCGTACCAACGCTTGGGGCGGACTCACCAGAATGATCCACTAGAACAGGACGACGACTGCGTGAACGAGAGTGATGTGATCGTGCATTTCACAAATCCCACACCCAACCATAGAAGAGTTTTGATTTTAAAGATTGGTGTTTGGTAGAAAACAAGTGTGCCCAGGTACACCCCATCCACCGATCAGATTGTTCACTCATAAAAAACGCTTACAGCCCGTTCACTCTACATTGTAAGATATCCGGCGCTACCCTGTACGCAATTCTCTTCAGATAATTCGTGAATGAGCAATTGGTACTTCACCAGAGGGAGAAGCAACGTAAAAGCCAGATCGGCTGCATGAGGTTGTCTCCCAATCGATTTTACTTGATACGTAAATTCGAACGACTTCAACCACAAAACAAATGAGCAGAGTTAGTTGCAATGTGGTGCGATAGAAGTGCCGCTATCCACCTTAGCAAAGCTGGCGTATGTATGGGTTGCTCTTTGTACGGTCTCAAAGATTGGATTAGGTTACGTGCACTCCATCGAACGTGAGTCATTTCGCTAATTGAGGAGGAAGGGTGGAGACCAAGATCAACGACGTAACTTTGTAGTATGGCTTCACGTCCCAAGAGAAACGTGCGTGTTGACAGGTCTACCGGAAGACTAATGTCACCAACCGATAGCCCGTCATGAGTTGAATTTCGTCATCAAAGTGCAAATTTTGCCTCACCCTGTCGGTGAGTCACTACCCAGCTAGCGCGAAATGAGGTGTTTACGTGTGAGGCTCTAGTGGATCTGAGGTTTCCTTGGCACTGTTCACACACTATTCAATCTGTATGATTTCTGCTGGTCAGCCATGGTTGTTGTGGCAAGTTTGATGCGATCGGAGTATCGTGATATTGGTGTGCATCAAAGCGTCTACTTCGTAGTAGTCTGGGATGTAGTCGTGTCAACTGTGACAATTTTTCGTTGTCTGGGTGCCATGCAAATGGAGGGATGCACGAGGGCTGGAATGCTGCTAATTTGCCCAAGCCTAGACAGGAGCAGTCAAGACGCTGAAGTTAGATTCGAAACAGTGCGTAGGCCGGCGCCTTAAGCACTGAGCTCTCTGCAGCTCTGTTTTCGCAGAGGTGCTACACCTGATCAGAGAATAGTATTATCAAACCTCAGTGTAAGCACAGAGCACAATCCCTTCAGGAATCGTCTGGCTTCCAATGCGTGTGCGCTGTGCTTGCTATCAGTTCGTCGCTTGTGCGGTGTCTGATTCATGACCTTACCAACAGTTTCATTAAGTACGCAGAACTGATTCGACACCTTCAATCTTTTGGGGGATTCTTTAGGAGTAATCGCTTCCTGTTGCTTAGACCAATCGCATTCAGTTTAGTTCAGCGGTGTGCCCAGTGAGTAGATATTGACCACTTCAGTTGCCGGTTTCAAACACACGCCCCCATCGAGGTTCATGGAGTCGGCGAAAATGCTGCTGGTCCCGATTCTATTGCTGTGACTGATGATGATGATGCTGATGGTAATGGCTGGTGGTGGATATGCCGATGATGACGATGAGTGCTCAGGTTCAGGATGATTGGTTAAGTTGTTGATGATGAGGGTGATTGATGCTGCTGCTCCTGCCGATGATGATGATGGCGATGATGAGTACCATGATGAGTAGGGATGAGTAATATAGGGATTCAGGCCTTCATTTGTATGGTTCGCACCAATTCTCGTATCAAAACTCAAGGTCAAAATTTCGCCAGCATTTTCTGAACCAAATAATTTCATTTACCTTGTGTGCGGGGGTTCGCTTCTGTCCGGTTTTATGATGCTCCGCATACAACGACCTACTACATGTTGAATAGTTCTGGCTCATATACGAACGCGGATTTAGTCCGTTTGGGGACTAACACAACTATCGCGCATCCCTCCATTTATCCGGAGTCTATACAGCGGAGCTCTATGGGTGCAAATAATCCGGTGTTTCTAATCACTGCATCTTCAAGATCAGGTTCTGTTTTATTACACCGTACATTAGCCCCCGGACATTCTCGAATGAAGAAAACAAATATCCTCTGGATGAATATCCCACCGCGAATTCGAGAAATATGTTTTTCTTTTGTTCCATATCGATTTCGCCAATACGTTCGATATTCCAGACAGGAGCAGTCGAGATGCTGAGGTTGGATTCGAACGACGGACGTTCCTCTCCGTAAGCCGGTGCCCTAACCACCGAGCGATTTCGAACCGTGGTCGGTGATGGTGATTTGAATTAATCGGGTTGGGTGTTCATTTTGTCCACTTGCAGATTGTAATGGCTACTTCGGTGTGTCAGAGAGTTTGCGCGTGTGCGTGTCCGTTCATCGTTCCACGATCGATCTGGCGTGGGACTTGAGTGGCTGATTGGGTGCGTGTCTGATTTGCTCGCGTGCGTGTTGTGGGTTGATTGGCGCTCCGCATTCGCACAATGGAATGGAATTTTCGAAGGCTTTGATGGACTAGGGTAATCGGGCAACTGAGTTGAGAGTACCAGTCCAAACTTTTGAGCCCCATTTAGGCACCCCGGTGTCTCACCGATATTCCACTAGGATTTTACGCTAGAGGAATGATAGCTTCAGTGGACATTGAAATTTAGTGAGCTGCAAAACCATGAGCGTATACCAAAATGGTTTTTGGTTTGAGCACATGCTCAACAAAGCGCAACATTTTGGCACGAAAGGCTTTACTCCACTGGTAAAGGTTTTGCAGCTAAGAACATTGTGCGGCTACTGGGCTCCGGGTTGATTGAATGTGACTCAGTTGTTTGCTTACCCTCACGAAAGCGGACCATTTTGGCCGCGAATTCTCACTACACCCGTCTCCTTACTTACGTGTTTTTCTGACTTGCTGTGAACTACAATACAGACCTACCGAAATTCTATTTGATTCTCGCCTAGGTTATTCTAGACTGAATACTTGGCTGCTAATTTCATCACTCTGCGTATGTAGCTCTGCAAAAAGACTGTGCAAGCCCCTCTATAGAAAACCGCATGAATAAGTTGAGCAATATGTAATATGGAGAAGGGATATCTTATTTCCAGAATCAAGGTGTTCATACGTGACTAAACACAGATACGTGCAGCAGTTGATGCGTGGAAATCGGAGCCTCATACTGCAGAAGGCAGCAAACATATTACCGTTGACGGGAAATAAAATAAGTGGAACTTGTGGCTTGGTTTGTAACTGAGTGATCCATGGGTTCTGGTCAGACAACTAAAAACATTCAATTATTTGATCAAGAGTTCGTCTCACCCTTAAATCCGCAAACTACTGATGGTATGAGAAGGGATAGCCGACATCCGGAGCAGACTATTGAAATCTGCTAAAAGTAACACGTACATTGATCGACAACAACGGGTTTAGAATAGCTTCGTTTGTGTCGGCTGCACTAAACCTAAAAATGAGCAGCCAGAAATTCATCAATAAACCGTGGCCATACAAATGAAAGCCTACATGTCCATATTGCCCCGGTACTCATCATGGCCAAGATAATCATCGCCAGTATCATCGTCATCATCATCATCATCATCATCATCATCATCGTCATCATCATCATCACCATCATCATCATCGTCATCATCATCATCCGAATCATCATCGTCATCATCATCATCACCAACGTAATCAGTCAATGGCTTGGAATGGCATCATTGTATAACGAGATAAGCACGCACCGCTTTTTGCAAGCACATTGTGACCAGCCAACTCAGTCGCAGATGCCATCATCAGATAGCCTATTCTCACATATGATCACTCACACCTCGATTTGTCAGGTCACAGATTCACAGGCGTTATCCTGTGCCACAATACAAGCTGCTTTACTCCAACCCCGGACATGTACTGATAAGGCCTTGAAAATCCTCACCCCATTCCGTGAGAAGTAGTTTGAGTCGTGTCACACAGTTCCAGTGCTTGCGAAGCCCACTTGATGTAGTCATTACTCCGCGCTGTTCCGGACACCTACATCCCAGACTACTACGAAGTAGACGCTTTGATGCACACCAATATCACGATACTCCGATCGCATCAAACTTGCCACAACAACCATGGCTGACCAGCAGAAATCATACAGATTGAATAGTGTGTGAACAGTGCCAAGGAAACCTCAGATCCACTAGAGCCTCACACGTAAACACCTCATTTCGCGCTAGCTGGGTAGTGACTCACCGACAGGGTGAGGCAAAATTTGCACTTTGATGACGAAATTCAACTCATGACGGGCTATCGGTTGGTGACATTAGTCTTCCGGTAGACCTGTCAACACGCACGTTTCTCTTGGGACGTGAAGCCATACTACAAAGTTACGTCGTTGATCTTGGTCTCCACCCTTCCTCCTCAATTAGCGAAATGACTCACGTTCGATGGAGTGCACGTAACCTAATCCAATCTTTGAGACCGTACAAAGAGCAACCCATACATACGCCAGCTTTGCTAAGGTGGATAGCGGCACTTCTATCGCACCACATTGCAACTAACTCTGCTCATTTGTTTTGTGGTTGAAGTCGTTCGAATTTACGTATCAAATAGAATCGATTGGGAGACAATCTCATGCAGCCGATCTGGCTTTTACGTTGCTTCTCCCTCTGGTGAAGTACCAATTGCTCATTCACGAATTATCTGAAGAGAATTGCGTACAGGGTAGCGCCGGATATCTTACAATGTAGAGTGACCGGACTGTAAGCTGAGTCGCTTAAGGTGCGGACGAATCGCCTGGTAACTGAGAGAGTCGGAGGTCCGGATGGCAAACGACTTACCAGAATCGTCTTCTAGAGTCCCTTTCAAGTGCCGCACCATGAGATGTGAACGCATACTGGGACGAGATTGCCACCTCGTTACACACTGCTGGGAATTTTGCCTGTGGCATGGTACCACCAGGCACAAACAAGCACTGGATATCAGAAAGAACGTTGGCACTGCTTAAATCTCCGAGAAATAACCCAGCCGGTCCCGAACATAACCCGATACGAAGAATTATCAAACGTCAAGTGAAAGTGAGTCCACCGTGAAGTGTGGTGGACCCAGACAGCCAAAGAAACGGAAGAGGCCCAGAAAACCGGTCATGCCCGAAGGTTATTCCAGTTGATCCGTGCTACCGGTCACCGGAAACCACCTGTGAGCGGAACCATCATGCTTCAGAATGGAACTACCATTTTGAATAAAGAAGAAGGCCTCGACAGTTGGGCCGAATACTTCGAACAACAACTGTCGTGGCCACCAGCTGGTACCCATCTAGAGACCACAGGTGAAGTAGAACCCTGGACGGTGAACGTGGAGCCACCTACGGCCTCGGAGGTTTACGACTGCGTATGTTCTCTCAAGCGCCACCGAGTTCCTGGTCTGGCGGTCCAAAGACGAGGGAGAAATCCTCAGTCAGCGCTTGTCTGATTTGTTTGCCTGCATTTGAGAAAAGAAAACTGTTGATAGTGCTCATTTTCAAGAGTTTCTCGTAGTGAATGGGGTAGCCACAGAGGGATCAACTTAACCCCGGTTTTAACGAGACCGCTGGCGTCAATTGTGCTTTGTCGCCTTATATTTTATGAGTGAAGTAGCCGAAATCGTCTGGCCACATTGAGCACTCCACCGACATGACGGCCGCAAACTCAAATCGCTCACTTTGCCATCAGTTACCGACAGTGCGGATCAATAACTGATTGCTATTCGTTTTGGAACATATTTGTAGATTACGTCCGGAGTAACTTCCCGCTACGTTTTCCAGGGCCGCGTAAGGTGGCAACTGAAAGAGTGGTAGATCAGGATTTTAGACGAACACACCAGAATCGTCTTCTAGAGTCCCTTTCAAGTGCCGCACCATGAGATGTGAACGCATACTGGGACGAGATTGAGAGGGGGAGAAGGCGCAGGTGTTTTTGGGTGAACTGACCAAAGTCATCCCGTCCTTTGTTATGAACTTTTGCACCTACAAGGTGTAATATCATGCTCGTAGACGTGCAGTCACTGAACACGCACTTAAAATCCAGGGAGAGGTACTGGAAGTTGTGGAGCGTTTTACGTATCTTGGAAGTTGTATTAGTTCTGATTGTAGTATGAGAGATTAGGTGAATGTACGAATCTGCAAGGCTCGGGCAGCGTTTGCTAACTTGAGACACCTACGGCGTCAGAATGGTTTATCCCTGAATCTGAAGGGACGTGTGTATCAAGCTACAGTACGGGCTGTTTTGTTGTATGGCTGTGAGACTTGGCCTATTCGAGGAGCGGACCTGAGACGTCTTCAGGTGTTCGACAATCGTTGTCTCAGAACCATAGCTCGCGTGGGTTGGTGTCGGCGAATCCGTAACGAGGCAGTTAGAAACCGCGTTTTCGGTTGTGCAACAGGTACTTCCATTGAGGAATGTGCCCAGCAGCAGAAGCTGTGTTGGTTGGGACATGTGTTGCATATGCCTAGCCATCGTTTGCCGAAGAGAATGCTGTTTTCCATGTCCAATGCAGAGTGACGGAAGCAGAGAGGTTCGAGGTCGTCTTACTTTTCGCACCCACTCGCCCGTTTGCAACAAAGCTGTTGTGTTCCTTGTCAAAGAGTCTTTTTGCGGCACTGAAGTACTTGAGCGGGGAAGCAATCAGTTATAACAGCTCGCATGCCATGTCCCCAACACACATATTCGCATGGCGATGATATTATTACGGGTCAGTGTGTACGCGGACTGTGCGACGTAGGCCTGTCTGTCTAAACGTTCTGATAGGAACGCCTTTACAGCATTCTGGATTCATCTGATGATAATAAAGTAGCATTGTATCGGTAAGTAACAACTGAAAGGTCCTACTTTGGACTTTGATGATATGAGGTCACCCCAGGGAAAAGCAGTTAAACTGAACGATTCAACCACAGTGGACGAATCGACAATTTGTCACCCAGGATGCTGGATCACTACGATTCAAATACGATCAAGTGAGATACTGATAATCTCTGTTCTCGCTTGGACTGAAGCGTTCAGACTTTATTGTCGTTAAGAGTGAGGGTTGTAGAATACTGGCTTTTAAGGTGCCACAGTGTTGTCTTTTACTGACCACGAGAGGGCTGTGATCGAGGGATTACCTTGGCTCTTGAGTATTACATTTGAGGAAGGAACTGCCTCTTGCCTGCATTTGTTGAGCACATCCCTTTTCAGTTTTAAGACCCATAGATTGTAGTGGTAAACGTTTGGTGCACCCGATGGCTAGTTTCCGACTTAAATCTAGATGGGAGATATAATAAAATCACTCGAAATCGAATCGCAGTAGAGGATGTAATGGGAAGAGTAATTTCCACAGGTGGTTGAATGGATTATTGGAACACAAAGTACCAGTCATCGTTGGATCAATCATACTGGAAATTGGAGAGGGGATGGTGTTTGAGGTGCGCGTTCATTACACTCAAATGTTTTTCGTTGTCCCATCCTGCTCGTTGTGATGGCGTCGTGGTGTAATATGCAACCTGAACATGTTCTCACTTGTTGTCAAGCAAGTGCGCAATAGCTAGAACATGATTCATGCACTGTGATTGATCAGAGATCAAGGGGGTCTCAGGGTTACTTCAGGCCAAAAGTGGCCTTGACTACAGTTCTGAACCAATCAAATCATTCGGAATCGCATTGACGTTTCTATATAAACTGTAAACTCAGTTCTGGCCTCAATAGCAATGTTTACGTTTTTCCTACTGGTTTTATTGGCAGTATCAGGCGGAGCAAAACTGTTTCAGATGACCAGGTTTAATTCTCTATGTAAGTACCGATGGAACGTGGACAAACGTTCTTCTGCCTTTTTGTTATTTCCCATGATTAATGATAACCCGTAAGTAGTATGGATACAAGCTTTTTGGAAATCTATGGTGATTATCTTGACTACTCTATTTCCCACCTTGTTATAATTCCAATATATAAGCGCAAGCCAAATAAATTATATAGTAACGTATCTACACAACACCTCGGCATAGAATTTGTTTTTTTTACGCTGATAGATCCATGTGTCAATAAATTTATCTTTAAATATGGAAAGAAAGCATTTAGGTCTGCATCTGCCACGTTTTCTAACGCGCCGTTTAAAATATTCTAGCTGTAACGGTTACGCAAAGGATGGCTGACGCAGATAAGTACGACGAACAACCCCTTTGTGCCCAAGTAAGTCATAAATGCTTGCTGATGAAACAGATGGGATGAAAAAAGAATGCGTTCCCATCTGCGCACAAGTTATGGCATGTTCTCAGTTTACATGCTTCAGGTTGTCAG
Source organism: Opisthorchis viverrini (assembly GCF_000715545.1). NCBI lineage: Eukaryota > Metazoa > Platyhelminthes > Trematoda > Opisthorchiida > Opisthorchiidae > Opisthorchis > Opisthorchis viverrini. Next base: position 1,485,917 of record NW_008751667.1, read on the forward strand.
TTAACTAACTCCAGTATATCTCTTTGTTCAGCTTATCACAAAGAACATTGACGTTTGGGCTATTGGAGCAATGCTGGGCAAGTGCTCTTTGCACCAGAAAAACAATGGGCACCCGATTTACGACGTTCGTCTGAATTCGAAGGTAATTCCCGAGGGTTACCAAGGGAAGGCAAACCTTTTCGGATGGTACGTAAACACACAAGTTCTGCCCGATGGAAACTGTGACACCACAATAGGCAAGTTGGTCATATAAACGGGTGAAAAATGCTTGCTACTATCCAACGCAATATTCGAAATTTGTAACTCGACAGCCTGTAAACATCCTCTGCATCTGTTCGGTTTTTTAAGTGTTTTGCCTTTTGTGTGTGGGATGTGTTTCTACTGTTATGTACTCCTACCTACCCTTACTGTGAGTTGTTCATTACAAATGGTTATATGGCAATTTGCAATCCAAGAACTTTTTTACGACGAGGTCTTCGTTTTGCTGATCATCAGCGTAGTCTGAGTACGTTGTCGTCCAACCTTTTTATCGATTCCACACTTGTGAGGCATACTTTCAACGGGAGTGAAATTCTCGTAACACCTACGTATGTCGGAATTCCAGGTTTCTTCTGGTCGAAAGCGTGTGGATGATCTAGATGACGCTAAAGTGAATGCTACATCGAATGACATTGCAACACGCGGACTGGCAAAATAGCAGAGATAAGCCACTGTGAACACTAGTTAATTCAATAAGTAGATATCAAACTCAATAAAGCACTTTTAACCGCAAAATTCGAAGGCTACTTGCATTTTTAACATCTTCAGCTCCGTATTTAATGAGCTGCACACATTTTGAAGTTTTAATTAGGGCGTCTTCGTTAAAAAAATCAGTCTGTTTTGAAGAGCACTGTGGTCTATATCATTCTTGTTGTAAGTTCTAAGAATTACGCTCTTACGAAACTGTCGACCGTTTCTTTCAGTTGCAGTTACACCTGGCACCCTTTGACGACCTGTTTTTTGCCCGTTCTGACCCCTGCACTCGAGTACACAGTTAGATCCGCATACAACCTTTCACACAGCCATGAGGTAAAGGATCAAATGGGAATTTCCACTTTCGGAAATCAAGTCATTTTCGAAAGACTCCGTAAGGAGACCAATACAGTGTAAACTTAGTTGTTAACTTGAGTAGTTTAAGTTCCAAACAGACATGAAGTTAATGTTTATTCTAAAACTTCTAGGATTCTCAAGTGCAGTTACATCCAACACATTTTATTTCACACTTTGTGTTGACACTGTAAAAAAAAGATAGAATTTACGGATTACATAAATTTAAATTTATTTTCAGATGTACCCGGTCGTCCGCACTTGTCTAATAAAGCTTGTGAGTATAATATTAAGAGTAATTACTAGCTTTTTGTCTATTTTTCTGCGATATGTACCTACTTATGGATTTATAAATTGAATTGTCTGGTAGTAAAATGCGCTGTAGCATCCTTGTGGCTCCATCTAATAGAGACATCTATTTATTTATTATTTAATTTAGTGGTATTCCTCACAGGACCAGAAGACAATAATATTTGTCATAAGGTATGCTTTCACTTAGCCGTGCGTGTTATGGTTATTTCCGTGCCTGAATCTTTCTTCTACTGGCAGGTGCATCGCTCACGTTGTTCGTTTTTCATTCATTTGTAGCTTCGGGAGGCGACTTTGGGAGGTGTCCGTATTGTGAACTGTTACCAGATCAAAACTGAGATTGTTGAAGTTCAAAAGCTGGGAACCTATCATATAGAAACCGAGAAGGGAGTGGACTATAGCACTGTACAACTCTTAGCCGAGAAGGCCAACGAGGGACAAACCGGTTGCGCATACAATGCCTTTCCCGCCGCTAAACTATAATTTCTGTCCATTTTTTTCATTTTGTTCGGTAGTGACTGTGATATTGATCCAAACAAATTGTTTGAATAAAGCGGACCTTTGCTTGTGACCTTATTGATCGTGCTGTTCAGGGAAGTAGCCATGTCCGTGTGTTTGTGCCGCGCAGACTGTGCCCATAACTTATCGACAGAACACACTGCTCATTAGGTCACTAGAAAAATGCTCACTACCTGTTTCTCCTGTAGCCTGCGAGTATCATTCATCGTTTCTCCTTCCTACTCTCACCCGGTTGAACGCATTGCACTACGCAAAACGGATCCTTTAAGGGGCAGTGTTCAGGAACGAGTGACGCATTTCCCCAGGTTGGTAGACTAACAGAGCGATTGTTATGGGTGATAGAAACACGGACAACCGTCTAAAGCCCGAATTACTTCAAGTGCTCAATCCCTACTTCTGTGTGTGTGAGAGAAAACCAAAAAGATAAACGTACTCTAACAGTTTCAAAGCGTCTTCACGCAGGGCTCTAGTGTGTTCTTAATACAGATTTTGTCTAAATCAATGCCCCGTACAAGTAGAGTCCGTTCAGGATGTAAAGTAGAGAACCACCGCACAAAAGGTATATGTTTTTCGAGTGATATCATCAGTGAGCATCTCACAAATCAAACCTTCGAAATCACTGCTGGTGATATATCAGTGGAGCGATTTGCATGGAGAAGTGAATGAATACACATAATCGTGTAGTAAATAAGGATATGAGGTTGGTGACCGAGTCGCCTTTTATTGATTAGTGGCCGTTTCTATTGATTTGAGGGGGATGATGTCGAGCTGCACTAATATAAATCTGCCCCCTTCACTCTGGTGCAACACTTAAGCATACTTGCTTGGTACTAATTCTTTTCTTTTTTAAATCCGTATCTTCCCAATAACAATTCACTACTGGCAGCTTTGTCTACCCCAAAAGGTCCTGTTGATTGTAAAATACTCCATTAGTCAGGCGTACGCTCACTCTCCAGAAGACTGTTATCCCATCAGTACTTGTATCCGTGACACCTGGCAAGCACTATATGTCATCGATAATATCACGCTCGGAAGAATCAAAAGTAAACCGCAGATAATTCATGAACGTGCAAATAATTGTCACTTAGTCAGTTTGAGATGAAAACCATACACTATGATAGGCCGAAAGGCTACCGGGTTTTTTGTACAGATGTACAATTAAGCCTGGTATGACCTTCACAATCTTTTCAGAGATTGATTTTACGGTTTTGACCCTGAACTGAGTGCTGTTGTACTGGCAAAAATGCGGTGTGTATTGGTTGTCAAAAGTCCTTTGGTTCGTGTGCCGTATCTACTTGTAGGCGAACCTCTCTAGCTTCCGAAAGAGGCGATCCAACTAGAGCATCGTGGATTGGTTCTCCTGGTGGTGGTCAGTGCTGTTCTCTGTGAGTGAACTTTTCGCATTTCGTCCAGAAATGTGCTTGAAAGAACAGAATTGGGCAAAGTGGCAAACCCAAAAATACCAGGAAAGTGGCACTATGGAGTGGAATTCGTTTGGGATTGTGGGAGATCTGTGGTTGCTCTCTGGTTATCTGGTGATTTGGAATAATTCAATCTTGTTTTAATAGCCGTTGTGAGGTAGGCTGATCCTCTCTAAACCACGCACCAAATTAGGCAGTCGTTGACATTCAATGGTGGTTTGCTGAACCATCATAGTCTAGGGGAGCGTTTAAGCATATTTATGATGTCTGGTGAGTGTAGCTCCATAGCTAAAGATCAAGCACGTGAACTGATCTGCCACAGCGCGAAGCTTGAAACACTCACAATCTACCGCACCCGCTTACGTAACAGGGTCATATGCACTTGCCATTCGGTTTTAACCAAGCTATATGGTCAACAATCATTGACGTCAACGGTCCATGAAAAAACAGCCGTGTGGAGCTCCCGATGGAATAAAATCAATGTATCGCTGATTTTTCACCGAGATTAGGAGTACCCGAATCATCAGCGTGGGCTGCAAGGTAAATGTGGAATACACCATCGTGTTACCGAAACCAAGAGTCGGACGTCACTCTGGCTGAAGGGTCGAAAGTCAATTCCGCGACATTGTCGTGGATTCCATTGGCTGAAGACGTACACTCTTTGCGGTGACCAGCTGATTGAGCAGACCGTGGTGCACATAGGAAACAGCCAAGGAACAAAATAGGATTCGCGGATTCAGCTAAGTGAAACCCTGAAAGACTTCATTCTTTCATGCATCAAAGTTGTCCGTTCTACCTTTGACAACTCAGCATTCATTCGGACAAGAGTCGTAGCCACGGGTTGCCCCCTATGTCCAGTTTATGGTGATGATCTTCTTGACATGACGGAAACGAACATAGAAGCTGCGTCATTTTCTAAACGCGATTTATACGGTATACAAACATTTTCAACTCTCTACCGCATTCGTCGCTTTAGCACGGATAAATTCCGTTCACCAGAACTCACGAGTAACCAGTGAAGCAGTGTACAACACCCCCTCACGAGAGGCAGGGAGAGCTCTCCCATACGAACAGTTTACCTCTAAGCCACCTAAAGTGACGAGTACCTGCGATTCTCAACCTTTATGCGGAATGTATGTGAGCACATACGCACACATGCAGGTGACTATCCGAAATAAGAAGGGTTTATAGCTACAGTGGACCATAAAAAGTTAACCGATCTTTTATATGTGTGTGGCTTATCAAGCCATGGAAAAGGAGGGGGTTTTACTCATAATTCCATTCGGTTAGTGTCACCTTATTAACGAAGAGCGTAACAAATTCCAGGCACGTATCTGGTTGAACTGATTCGGATCACAAGTCACACTTTATTCATGAGTTCATCTGCAGCTGCGGTCTGATAGACTTAAAAAATATCGACGTTGGATAATCCCTGTCCAAATGCCACCAGTCGACAGCACCGATGAGTCAACAAAGAAACGATAACAAGGACCAATCGATTCAATCGATAGCACGACACGCAGGCCTCAATCGTGACCTAGACAATTCATCGACAATAGTGGCACGTGATGTAAGCTCACTACGTCAACCTGTCGTCGAAACAATATCCGTTTCAAGTGCTCAGTCAAAATGTACGCGCCCACAGGATGCTAACTCAGTGGTTGATTTACCGTGAACAAAGACTGGTCAGTTTCTATGTCGTATCATTCAAGCGCTGTGTTTCAAACAGCCTAGTTGTATCACACTTTTCTACCTGTGACCAGAAGTTCCGATGTGTTTTAACAATAGAGGGACACAGGGAACTCAATCACTTGAGTCACTGGCGAACCTGACACCTGAAATAAATATCAGTAGATTAAGGAAGGTCACCAGCCGTGAACAAGGTGAGAATCGGTAAAGACAGGGCCAATCTTCTAAACCAGTCAAGAGCTATGTTTCACAACCATGATCACACACACTCGGTTAACATCAGTTTCCTGTTGAGGTTGGCCGATGGCTGAAGAACCGACCGCCATCTGATGTTGGGACAGTCTTCTGAGGGAGGTTCAGAGATGGCTGCTGGCTCCTGCGAACCATCCGATTGAGCGATTTCTCAGACTACAGGGTGTCTCATAATAAACGCAAAACGTAATATAATTTGTTTAAACTTTAACATTAATTTATAAATTCGTTATTTTTATGTAAACATACATGCATTATGGAGGTTTACTGCAAATAAACCGGCATTACAAAAAATATTAGAAAAGACAGCCCCTTTCTTCTATAACAAGTTGGAGGCGGTATGAGATGTGAGACACAGCACGTTTAACTTCTTCAAGCGTCACTCGTGCACACTACTCTTCAGCTCTTGCTCTTAACTCCACCAAATTCTTCGGTTTATTTTCATGATATACGTGAGCCTTGATCATTCCCCAAAACCAATAATCTAGAGGTGTGAGATCGGGTGACCTTGCGGGCCAAAAGTTTAGAAATTCACGAGCAATGACTCTCTCATCAGAAAATTGCTCTCGGAGGTAAGTTCTCGCTTGGTTTGAGTAGTGGGGTGGAGCCCCATCCTGGTAAAAGACGACCGATGACTTCTTGTGCGTCTCATAATACGATGCACGCTGGCGCGGGGAATGCGGGTCAACTGAGACACCTGAGTTATTGACGAAGATGTCATGGTGCTCTGGGACTGAAGTTGCTCGACGGCATTTTGTGCAATTGGCGCTCTTTCATCACACAGAGACTTTCTCTGTTTGCCAGGAAAATCCAATACCGATCCAGTGGACTCAAATTTCGCAATCAAGCGCGTAATGTTCGACAAGGTGAAAGGATCTTTGATGAGACCATGTTTGGTTTTGTAACCACGACGTGCAGCGGTGGCGCTTTCACCAAGGGAATAATAGAGTTTCACAATTTCAACGCACGTGCTGGCATTTGTTGTAGACAGAAAAAATGTCAACACTCAAACACAAAACCTCTTTTATGTGATTATTATTATGGAATTTTTGTTATCCTTTCTTAAATTGGCTACGTTTATTTACCCAATCAAATGTTGCGTTTATTATGAGACACCTTGCACTCAGAGCAATACGTGGGAGCTACCAAGAACCTCACTATGCCGAGTATTATTGTTACTGATAGAAAACTACAAGTTTCTGTGCACATCTGGTCACTGCATTGCCTGTACAGACACACGCTGCCCACCAATCATTGACAACGACAGGTTTCCCATTTTTTTAGCCGGAAGGCCCCTTCACCTTTCCTGTTACGTTTCGAAACGATCCGCAGCCTGCCGGTCTCGAAAAGAGCTGATCACATTGTGAAAATCCCAGCCACACAAAGATCTTAGCTCTTATTCGTCATGTTCATCACTTCCGGTAACTCAGCTTCTTAGGCAGCAATTTCAGTCTGTCCGGTGAGTTTAAGCCACATTCTGGCAATCTCCTGGCTAAGTTAGGCTATCTGGTCATTGGTAACTGATTAACTTTGAACACAACATTTCAAAGTCATCTTGGTCCGAGTGAGTAAAATCATAATTCATGAAGACGTATCCTGCCTGAATCTTGTGTAGACAAGCACTTGGTCGGCGGATTCGCAGTGGATCTGTTTATGTGCCATGAGTGAAATCTCAATGGCTGTACTTGCGGATAAAAAAATATTGGAAAACTGTTGCCCGTCTATGAACGGCCGTGTTCCTGTTCTGGCGTAATTATTCCGGTGAGTCCACACCAAAGGGAAGCACTGGACTCGAGTTTCTCTCTTATTAGAGCTAATCATCAGTGCATATCAAACGGTCGTGCCGGGATTTGAACCCCGGACATCTGATATGCGAGGCGAGCTAGGTCAATCGATCGTCACAACCAGGGTCGTCGTTCGATGAGTCGGGCACACCAATCACATCGCTCAAGTGTGAAGACGTTCGCCTCTTCAGACATGAAAATTCAGATACGTCCAACGTGCGTTGGCGGAGTGGTGGTTGCGTGCTCGCCTTGCATGTCAGATGTCCGGGGTTCCAATCCAGGCACCGTCATTGGGTATGCACTGCTGACGGGCTCTAATGGGAGCGAAACTCGAGTCTAGTGTTTCCCCCCTTTGGTGTGGACTGACCGGAGTAATTGCGCTAGAACAGCAAACGTGACCGTTCCAATCTCTCAAATATCTACGATATGACACGTCTAAACGCTGGGAAAACCGCCTGCTGTCAGCTGTGACAATCACCGTGTGCTCCTGACAAATGTGTACACTTGTCAGGTTACCTCCAAGTAAAACCAGAAATCCCCGTTTTAGTCGGACTGTTGTATCTCTGAAGTGATTGAACGTTACTCAAGGTAGTTTTAGCCAGAAATTGTCCGTATTTGCATTGAAGCTTGACTACTCTGATAAGGTGGCATATTCTGGCCGGAATATTTCACAATACTTGTTGAACGGAGTGGATAAAACTTTTGAACTTTATGTCGAGTAATATCATCATCATCATCATCATCATCATCATCATCATCATCATCATCATCATCATCATCATCATCGCAGTTCGCAGGTGAATGATTTATTCACTGTATGTACATTTAGCTTTAAAGCATGATGGAGGTTTGCCTAGCATTTGGGCGTTGCACTTGCCGTGTACATCCACCCCCACTGAGCTGGAAATATTTCCTAAAACGATGGCTCACTGCTCGCTAACCTCGGCAACCCCAACATAGTTTCCAATCTGGTTTCCTCTCCGCAGTACTTTGTAAGACAATGCGCTCGTGCTCACTTGGTTTAGTTTATGCGTCGATGTTCATTAGAAATCCGGCTAGTTGAAAGCTCCTTAGTTTTTACTCCAGATCGGAAAATTGAGAAGCTACTATTGTTCAAAAAAATGAAATCCAACCCACCTTGAGTTTCTTCTTGAATGAAATTCACCAAATGAATATTGCTTGCATCGGGTTCATAACCCTAGTATATTGATACATACAACACTAGTTTTGTGCTTTTATCTGTTTTCCTACAAGCAGCCAGATGAGTAGCCATCTGTCGGCGCATTTTGTGAACCAGTTCAGGTAGATTAAATATGTACTACCCAAATCTATTGAGTAGTATAAAGTTAATCAAGCACGCAAACCAGCAATCACGCCAAAGTCGTTCCGACGAAATCGTACTCATAGTCAGTGGGAAAGTACTTCTGAAGCAATCATTTCAGCAAAAAACGGTGGACCCATGGTGGCCTAACATTCTCGTCAGGAGTAGTGAGAGGGAGAACCAGCTGGCAGATCTTAATTGGTTGGGGAGATCAAATAGGCATTATTCGGCTATGTTTTGTTCTTCAGACCTAGGTTTCCGCACAGGTAACTGCAAATCTCCACCTGTCATCTGAGCCGATCTTAGATTTTTGCTGCCAGTTCCAACTGCTATATTCAATTCTACTGCATCTACCACCAGCCGCATAAGGGTATGCCGCAGTGCTCGCCGAAACACTTCTAACCTTTTCAACCCTATCGTCTGTCAAGGATTCATAGGATGACCAGATATCGGTCAACTTTTAAAACTCGTCCGTCTATGGTTCGCGCTTATACTTGATACGCCCATGCCCGCCCGTGCTCGATACTTCCGGCAAACATTCTCGTCATCATCACATCCGAATCATCATCATCCGAATCATTCTCATCATCATCATCATCATCATCATCATCATCATCACCATCATCATCATCAATCAATCATCATCATCATCATCATCATCATCATCATCATCATCACCATCAACATCATCATCCGAATCATCATCATCATCATCATATCAT
>NW_008751667.1:1495183-1518022 GCF_000715545.1 Opisthorchis viverrini
TCATCACCATCATCATCATCATCATCATCATCATCATCATCATCATCATCATCATCATCATCATCATCATCGCCATCATCAAGCTCATCATCATCATCGACAGCACAGCGTCAATGTTCAGGCTCTCATGCGCTGTGTTTTACTTCGTGGGGTAGTTCGCTGTCTTTCATGTATCCAATTTGAGAATATCGATTACAACTATCATTTTTTACTTCCAGTTTGGGAGATTTGCCAATGCCTTGCAGTCGAAAACCGGCGGTACTCATTCAGAAAGATTTTTTGGCGAGTACAACGAGGAGTTGCTGCGTAAATGACAAAAAGCAACGCTAACAAATGCGTAACGAACACACAGCAATCAGTCGGGCCATGTTGAGTTACACTCAAAGCCCAAAAATTTTCGATCGCCCCGATGGAGGTCAATCAACGAATGAAATAATGAAATTTTACAAATATCGAATTATATTGGCAATGTTTTGGAATGTAGGTCGCTCGGGTGCGCTGCTTGGTTGAGTCGGTCACCCACTCAAACCTGCAATCACGATATCAGCTCGACTGGTGATGAAACGTTTGCAATCCAACTGTCAAGCTCGGCAAACAGACCAACAACCAATCCAATTGTATGACTACACCGGCTTCTACACACCGGTTTAGGGACCGCTTATTCCAAAATTGGGTCTTTTACAAGTAGGTAGAAGGGAAACATCACTCCTACCCAAAGTTCACACCGACTCAAGACAAGGTGGCCACAAGATGGCGAAACCAACGCGATACATTGAAACTAGAGGTGCGACCACAAGATTAAAGAGCTGTCTACGTTCAGATCAAAACAAGAAAGCCGGCGTAGGCGGAAAACAGAAAGAGCAAAACCAGAAATCGTGTTGTATACAATAAGGATTATTTTGTATATTTTATACAGTTTGACCCCATGTGGCTGATTATTTTGTATATTTTATGGAGTTTAATGAAAGTCGATAGGGCAAACTCCCACCAGTCAAGAACCGCACCGGTCAAATTCACAACTATTCGATCTTGAAAAGCAGACTGGACAATACCAAACAACCAGTCAGTCTGCTAGCTGCTATGACTGTTATGCCTACATCTGGAGAACAGTTCACATCTAATTTAATTTTTCTAGAGACTCACATGGAACCCAGCTGAATCTCTCGGTTTTGATGTTTCCAGGCAACGGCAACGAAAGGTGCTGCACCAGGCCGCCTCATGTTTCAATCGCTACGATATTCGAGATATCGTGGGCTGTCGAGGAGTTTTCAGCAACCCTATGAGTAGCGCGTTACAAAATACATATGTATGGCGGTGTCTCGAATATCGTAGGGACTGAAACATGAGGCGGCCTGGTGCAGCACATTCAGTTGCCTGGAAACATCAAAACCGAGAGATTCAGCTGGGTTTCATGAGAGTCTCTAGGAAAACCAAATTGGTCTGTAAATGATCGTACATTCGCCAATTTCGTGCAATTTGGTTTCAAGTCGAACATGAGGTTGATGGAAACTCGGCGACTGCGCCTACTCGATGAGCCCGAAGTAGAAGGGCAAAACCAGTTGTGGGCTGTCGAGAAATCTTCAGCAACTTTAGGAGTAGTGCATTACGTATATACATGTATCGTGATATCTCGAATACCGTACCAACTGAAACATGAGGCGCCCTGGTGCGCAAGATCAGTTGCCTAAAAACATCACAAACGACAGGTTCAACTGGGTTCTAGATTAGTCTCTCGCAAAACGAAATTTGTCTGCAAATGAGTATATTTTGCTAAAATCTCTCTCTGTTTTTCTCCATGCTAACCACAATTGTTCACTCAAAAAGAAATCTGCAGAAATCCACAGACGCCTTGTCCGTTTTCAGCATCACAAACATTTCAAGTTCAGTCACGTGAATGATAGAGCGCTCCGATGGTTTGCTCCGATGAGGTTACCTCCAATAGCAAAGTGCATTTGTTCCAAAACGGAACAACTTTAGGTCACTCGTGCCTGGCTTTCTGGTTGTCTTCTTAGTTCGGAGTCACGTCGTGTCAAATACGGAATCCCGGATAAAAACGGTAAGTTCGTTGCCGAGGCTACTTAATCAACTAAGACCGTATTTATAAGATAGACTAACTGGAGTTGCTTATTTGGAACTAATTCTGTGACGAAGTAAGTAAATGAAATTTCTCTCAGTTCAACTGAGTGGAGAGTAGGTTACTGCTCATTCGTTCGTTCAGAAAAAATCCGTTCAGCTGTAACACCCATTCGGTGCTTAACTGCCATGCCACCCGAAGGTTTCACGAAGGCTGCCCAGGTTGCCCAAGCCTAGACAGGAGAAGTAGAGAAGCAGAGGTCGGGTTCGAACCACGGGCCTTTCGGTCAGTAAATTCGCGCTCTAACCACTTGGGCCGTCTCACCCCCTGTTGTTCGTCAGTGAGTAGTAGACACCTTAACTTATTCAGAATACCAGAAACTTCAATGGCTGCTTCCCTAAATGCCGCTTGCCTTGATATTGTTCGTCCTCAGGTCTTTTCAAAACACAGAAGTAGTTCTAGATCTGAAGCACTGTTGAGTGGGGCTCACTTAGGTGTTACTGCATACCTAAATCAAAGTCAACCAAATAAGTCAATCGAAAAAGCCTTCTCATCACTCCTTCCCTGGATTTTGTAAGTGACTGGTCATTCTGGGTCGACAAGATGATGTTTGGTTGAAGTTTGTTTTTTGCCAACGCAAAAGCCCGGATCGATAACAGCGGCTGTTCTCATACTCCCAGACAGAGATCAACAGCACTCCGAGACACATGAGGACGGCCAATCAAAAAACGATTACAGGAAGCTAGGAAACCGAACAACTTATTGGGTTAGAGCTGAAATCTTGTGAGAATACTTCCATTAGTCTGGTCAGAACCATGGTACTCCGCAAGTTTTTTTTCATTCATCCATCTTTGTTTTTTTTCACTCAGCAGCGGTCACAGAGTAGAGTTTCAAACAACCGTCCACTAGCAAGAGAGTGGATCATGTCTTTTAACACCGGTGGACTGTAATATCAGTGAGCGGCAAGTCTTTGAAAAGTCATCCATTGAAGCCTGGAGGGTAAATTCTTTTGTAGTTTGCTAAGGGAGCTTGTATGTTTGAAGAAATCAATCCCGTAGCCTATACAAGTGACCACCTTAGCGAATATACACTCATTTGCAAACTAATTTGGTTTTTCGAGAGACTCATCTGGAACCCCGCTGAATCTCTCGTTTGTGATGTCCGCTAATTTCGTGCAATTTAGTTTCAAGTAGAACGTAAGATTGACGGAAACCCGGGGACTGCGCCTACCTGATGAACCCCAAAAAGGGCGAAACCAGTCGCGGGCTGTCGACAGATTTTCAGCAACCTTATGAGTAGTACATTACAGAGATATTCATGTACCGCGATATCGCGAATATCGTACCAACTGAAAAATGAGTAGGCCTTTGTGCAACACATTCAGTTGAAGAACACTGTAGACGAGAGATTCACTTGAGTCTCCCATGAAAGCCAACTCAATTTGCAAATGAGTTTATTTAGCGAAATCAGTCCAATTCGAGTTCATGTAGAACAGAAGTTTGACGGAAACTCAGAAACTGCGCCTACCTGATGAGCCCCAAAAAGGGCGAAACCGGTCGCAGGTTGTCGAAGAGTTTTCAGCAACCTTGTAAGTAGTTTCTTTTATGAAAATCATACATTTCCTTTTTGTCCAGAACCCAGTTTGTCCATAGTCTAATCTACCAGTCAGTAGCCTCTATCCTACATTCTGTAACTGCGCAGGTTTATCAACCATAGGTGCTTATTTTCAACAATGCAAGAGGACGAACACTGTGAGAAAAGCAGGTTTCTAGCTTTGTCTGCAGGGTGATCCATCCTCAGGAAAGTTCAACTATCACACTGTGGGCTGTAGTCGAGAAGAAGCCTGGTATCATCTTCCATTCAAGGAAGTGGCTCCTGTCCGGAATGGTGTTGGTTTCTTAGTATTTTTTAGATAACTACCGTCAGAATATAGAGGCTCATTTGGTTATCCGAAGCATACCTATTTACGAATTCTTTGTCCAATTGTTCCCAAACTTCCCTTCAGCTTTGTGAAGAACACTATATACTACTACCATTCTGCTATAAACGACACTGATTCCCGTCTCGGAAAATACGGTATCTTTGAACTACAGTGCACAGTTAGAACAAAGCTGTCTGACAACCTTTGGGACTATTTCGGAGTTTAGTGGATAACTATGCTCCTGTAAACTTGCAGTGCATCGATTAAATTCCGATTTGCTGATGTTAATAAAATCGCAGGGGCGTGTCATTTCACCCTAATCCATCTGTAGGCAATAGATAAACAACCCAGAACCTACGTATATATTTTGTAATGCACTACTCATAAGGTTGCTGAAAACTCCTCGACAGCCCACGACCGGTTTCGCCCTTCCAGTTTGGGCACAGAGAGTAGGTGCAATCCCCGCATTTCCGTCAACTTTATGTTCTACTTGAAACCACATTGCACGAAATTAACAACATACACTCATTTGAAAACTAACCTAACACCTAGTCTCCAAAGACGACAGACATCTTTCAAAACTAGCCAGCAACGAGCGAGCTGACTCTAGTGAATGGAGCGCGAATCTACTGACTGGAAGATCTGTGGTTCGAACCCGACCTTTGCCTCTTGATTTCACCTGTCTAGGCTTGGGCGACCTGACAGTATCCCAACCCTTGTGCTTCCTTCGGGTGGCGTGGCAGCCAGGCACCGAAACGGTGCTACAGCTGAAGAATTATACTAATGTTGGTTCTATTTTAATAGCCAGCAAGGTAACATCTATAGAGAAAGCAGTGTCGAGTGTTACACTGCCACTTACGATTTGTTAGTAAATATGTGCCGTTTCCTCACTGGCTATGCGTGCATTCGCCTTTCTGTAAAGCAGATTGATCATTCCGGAATCGTTACCGCAACATGCTCGCCAATAATGTTCTTCACATGCTTGGTACAGTAGCCCCTACAAGAAAGTGGCTTTAAAGAAAGGAATAGCTCAAAGATGAGAGCGTAGTCACGTGACGCGCAGTCGCATGCATAGGACACGCACCACAAAGATAAAAACAATTCAGCTGTAGCACCCTTTCGAACCTAGCTGCCATGCTACCCAAAGGAAGCACGAAGGCTGCCAGGTTGCTTAAACCTAGACAGGAGAAGCCGACAGGCAGAGGTGGAATTCGAACCACGAATCTTCCGGTCAGTAGATTCGCGCTCTAACCACTGAGCTTTCTCGCACCATGTTGACTGTAAGGTCATACTTGAGATCTACTGTAGGGATACACTTTGGGGACCGTCGATTTAATTGGCCCAAGTGGTTACTACCAGAACAGGCCCTTATTTTGACGATCAAGCTAAACTTGAGTCCAATTTAAGCTCCAAGAAACTGTCCAACAAACGTTTTGAATCTTATATCACGTTTTTTGAGTTGATCCCAACCGGGAGTAAACCTAGAATGTTACCAAACGCTTGGGTGTCAATTTCCACGTGAAATTTTAAGAATTAAAGTAAAAACGCCATCAAAGGTATAAGAATGTTCGTCGTTCTCCGATTTGTCATCACATGGATAACAGTAATCGGTAAAACTGAATGCCTAGACTGCTGACTGTCTAGTCCGTTTCTAGAGTTCGCTATCTATCGTCATCATCTTGTTCGCCATAAAAACATCCTGAACGCGTACCGTGCAGGTGAAAAGGAAAAAGGCCTTCGCTGCGGAGTTATTTATTGGGAAACGCCAACTCACTAATTACAGATCATTGAACAGGGCAGCAAAACTCTAATTTGCATCTTGTTTACAAAAACTGGACACCCATCTTCTCCCGAACGCGTCTTCTTGAACTTTCCTGGAGATTCATTGACTCCAATTATTCCTCGCTCAAACTCAAGCAAATGTTACAAAGTGGCTCTACAAATTCCGCAACAGATCTCTCCTTTTCAAAAGACGCAAAGCGAAATTTCATGGACAACACATGCTACTCGCGTGCCTTCCCATCAGTAGTATCACCATCACACAGGTACTGAAAATTCTCCATACAAAATACAACTAGTTTATGGACCGGTTGTTGAAAGTGACTGTAATTCTCGGTAACGCTGCTTCGCTTTAGAAATTTACAAATAGGCGAATAATGAATATACGCGTTATTGAAGCTCGAACTAGTAAGTTAGGCGCTGAATGAGCACAGATTAAACTTAGGGTCAAATTGTGTGCCTAACTGCAATGCGGGTGGCGTTCTTATCGATTGGATCCCGACTCTACGTCCGTGGATTAAGGTTATCTAACCACGGAAGATGGATCTTTTCGTTTTTAACGTATTCAACAACAGGCAAAAGGCAAAGAACCCACCATCCTGTTAAGTTACGCGCCGAAAGATTAAACCTGTGGATCTGATTGATAGAGAAGCAGTCGTAACCCGGCTGTTCAGGATGTCGCATGCGGTTCGGGTGACGAGGACTTTTGACTGGGAAGAAGTGAACCGACACAAAATTGGAAACAGTTTGAAACCGATTGAGTAATCATCATTTCGGGGAATTGCACACCAGAATCGGTGAGCATAAAAGACCGCTCAGAAAAGTGGATGAATATCAGGCGATAGTCAAGAACTCTGCAATGACAGGGCATGCACTAGACACTGGACAAAGGATAAGTTTGGAAAATGTGGACATTATGAGACGGGGCTTAAGATTCACCCCACCGCGACTAGTGGCCGGGTCGGTAGAAATCGCCACCCCAGGATGAATAGAATAGAGGGCGTAGAACTGGTGGAGGGCGGTTTTAGATCAGCCGGGATGACACGAAACGGTGTGCAGTTATCAGAAAGATGGTCCCCTGCCCCAAACCCAATCCAGTCGTCCTGGCACGCCGCAACGCGCACAGACCAAAAAGATCTGTGACAAACACTTTCTAGTTATCCCCACTTACCAACAAACAGGAACTACAGACCGACACGCAGCATCGAATAAGTCGGCTAATCGTGAGAAATCTCACGGATTGTCTATCCGACTGCCTTAAAACCCAATCAACTTTTTGATTGGTGTATGAAGTACAGACCGTTGTTAAAATCTAAGGACAAAAAACAAATGATTTGTAAGAAAAACAGACCAATCGCAAGAAAATTATGACCTTCAATTTTCCTGGGACGGAATATGGTCCATACCCTCGAAGGGGGGCTTTTGGGAGCCAAGAAGGAACCCCAGTTCTTGAGTAGATCTTCTCAACCAACAGAAATTGTTAGCACTTGAAATGACTTCAGTGCCCTGGTTAAGACTGACTTAACCTCATTATGACTGCCCGCATGGGTTTGAGTGTGTTTTGCAGCGAAATACTTTTAAGATGACAAATACAACATAATTTTTGGTTCCAGATGTATCCATTCGACTGAATGGGGATAAACCGGTTTCGTGAAAATAAAACTTTATCGACGAAATACACTACTCATAAGGTTGCTGAAAATTGTTCGACAGCCCACGACCGGTTTTGTCCTTCCACTTTGGGCTCACCAGGTAGGCGCAGTCTTATGAGGTTATAGTGTTGTCAAAAACCGATGAAGTCACAGAACACTCCACTTGTTGTTTACCGACCATCTGAGTTTGATCTTTCGTACCCAAGAAGGAGTGGATAAATTCACCCTCGAATCCCTCTCATCTGGAACCCAGCTGAATCTCCCGTTTGTAATGTCTCCAGGCAACGGAATGTGCTGCACCAGGCTGCTTCGTGTTTCAGTTGCTACGATATTCGAGATGTCGCGATACATGTATATTCGTAATGCACTAATCATAAGGTTGCTGAAAATTCTTCGACAGCCCACATCATAAACGAGAGATTTAGGTGAGTTCCAGGTGAGTCTTTCGCAAAACAAATTTGCTTGCAAACGAGTGTACTTCGCCAAAACTCTATTACTTTTTATCAACAAAGCCATTTAATGACTTGGCTCCACGGGACTGGTTCTTAACCGCGAAGCTAGCCTCTCTCAGCCCTTCTGATGACATTTTATTCTGATTATATATACCGTGATTTCTGATCATCCTTTATAGCACAAAAATGTTTTGCTTACTATTCGCTCTGGTTTGCATCACCGGCGGGTTGGAATGGAACGTACAAGCCGCAGAGACGACCTCGAAGAGTAAGTAAAAGTACAATTAAATATGACAAGTTTGACAGTGTTTTGACAATGTCAACTCGTGTTGAGATTAGAGGTGAACCAAAGGGGCAAACTAAGCGAAATGTCCAATTGAGATTCTGTAAGTGGCACCACCAATCTGTACCGAAAAGCCGAGTGGCCTTGCACAGCTGTTTCATCCTTACCGGGAATCATCAACAGCCCACGGAACTCCAGGAGGGAATTTCAAAGCATTCGATCTCCCGGCTAGTAGTTTAATTACTTGTCTGTTCAACCGCGGAAACCTCATCACGTGTTGACTGATTTCTCGAGTGACGAATTTTCACTTGTTCGGACCAAACCCGGTCTCAAGTAAATACGTCTACTCTTTCGAGAAACACACTAATTTGCAAATCGATTGGGTTTTAACGAGAGACTTAACTGAATCTCTCGTTTATGATGTTCTACAACTGAATGTGCTGCACACAGGCCGCCTCAAGACTCAGTTGGCACGATATTCGAGATATTGCAGTATACTTTCATAAAGGAAACTACTGCTGAAAACTCCTCGACAGCCTACTACCGGTTTTGCACTTCCACTTCGGGCTCATCAGGTAGGCGCAGTCCCCGAGTTTCCGTCAACCTTATGTTCTACTTGAACCCAAATTGGGCTGTTTTCCAGACAGCCCACGACTGGCTGTCGAAGAGTTTTCAGCAACCCTGTGAGTAGTTTCCTTTGTGAAAAAACGTCTACTCTTTCTTAAAAAAAAGCCTCATTTGCAGCAAAATGTCTGCCATAAATGGGATTCACTCTCATTATTTAGAACTAATCAGACAAAGGAAGCTTCAGATGTCCATGGCACTACTTTGCTGAGAAATCCTGATGGACAGTCTGGTCGATCGATACAATCAAAGCAGTTACTGGGTTGCAGTTTGAGGTGATCGATAAAGCATTCCCACACCTCAGATTCTTCAAACGGTGTTGTTTTCGATGTTTTACAGACCTTGCAGGCGAAGTAACGTTTTCATTCTGAGCACTTTTTTGTTTTGCAACATGCATTTCAGTCTCAAACTGAGTGTCTGACTTCACATGCCTCCAACTATGAAATGAGATTGATGGAACCCTGTCGTCTGACATGCCTCAAACAGGATAGTGGGCTTCAACGAGTTTTCAGCCAACTCATAAACCGTAGGCCATATCGAAATCTAATCTACCTATTACAGCAAAGCCTGGTTGATGGTGATCACAGCAGATTCATTTTGCAGTAGTAAAAACGATAGCAAAGCTATAGTTTTTGTCTTGTCATAACAGTTACGATAGCATCGGTATCACCATCGTTTCTGACGGATTCTCGATCAATGCCTTGTCATTCGCACTATCATCCGTCCAGTACGATTTTGTGAAGACAAACTTTACCAGAACATCTCGTTCTCTCTTCTTTACAGTGACTGCCGAGTCTAACGGATTTTTACTGTTTATCTGGACTGTCGAGCGCCGAGAAAATGTTTCTTTAGATAGAACAGGGCTAGGTGAAGCCTTAAGTTTCTGGTAATGGCTCATTTGCCGCGTTTGTTTTTCCCTCCACCTTCTTGGAAACCGACCTTGTCTGTTAGACGTAACAGTTCACGAGATCTCGTCCTAGATGCGTGTGCCTCAGGGGTGGGTAACCTCCTCTTCGGCATATAACAAATAGATTTCCCGCCAGTTCTCAACATGCAGTACATCCAAGAGAAGAAGAACTCAAGTTTGAGGGCTAGCACTGTTACCGAATTGTTTACCCTGGGAATTTTAGGGGTTTTCGCTCTAAAATCACACTCGACACTGAAGAACATACAAAAGTGATACAACCTTCGTTTTTTTTCAACTGAATTAGCACACCTGTCAACAAATTCAGGCAAACCTTCGGCGCACCTACTACAGGGATTTGCCAATCAAGGAGGCTTGACGTGTCCGCGCCTCTACACTGATCGCGGTTTCCGTGGACAATGGTCCGATGTGTGTTCAAGCAACGAATATCCCTTGTACGAAGTTATCTTTAACACCAATTCGGTTTGTGTTCCGTCAGGACAATGGTGGAATCAGCAAACGGTTTGGATACTGTTCGAGTAAGTGCATAAGGGATCACATGGGGCTACAGATTCTTAGTCACGGCGCCTCCTTGGATATTCCAGACTGTTTCTTGCTCTGTTTCGTTTGGATGACCTAACAAATAGAGCTAACGGTACAAGTCACCGTTCACTCGAGGTTTATTTCCAGCATAGATTCATTAGTTTTGCAACAAAGTATGTTCGTTTCGATGGGACGCATGTGGCTCGACTGAATGACGTTCAGTTATCACGAGGTACATTTCTCTCAACCAAGATCTCGACTTCCATACAAGTCATGGGTGGAAAGATGGCGACCCATTTCAAATTTATCTTTTGTCTATGTACTCATGACATGTCTTGAGCTGTCGCACAAGTTCCGATTGCAGACGAGGAGAATACAACTCGCTATTCCCAAAAAACGGGGTAATTTTTGTGCAGTGCAACAGGATTTGATTTCTTGTCATCAGCAGTCAAGGCCACAGGTTTGTCTGGCATCATAGGCCATCAAGTGACTTCTGCTAACACGTGACAAACTGACTGCTGCAGGTTCACCTCTCACTTACTGGTGACCTTGACTAAACTGGACCTGAATTACAGACGTGATACGCAACTGCTGAAAACTCTTCAGCAGTCCACGACCGATTTCGCCCGCCTTCGGGCTCGTAAAGTAGGCGCAGTTTCCAAGTTTCGTCCAAAATCTCACCTTCTCTTGGAGTAATCGGGGGAGGGAATTTAGTTGCAATTTATGTAACCCTTCCGACATGACTTGTTCTTGTCCTGGAGTAACAGGCTGTCACCTTGTGTAGTTCAGAGGAAGCGAATTTTTGAATTTGTTAGCCTAATTTTCTTGATTCGCCCTCCTGAATGACTATCCTGTTGAGCAGGATATAATCCAGTTTCTTTCGGGTTCAGATGGAGTTAGATGCGGTTCCGATAAACTTCGTGTATTCTGGCAATGCACAAGCCTTCCAGTAAGCCGCATTAATGACTGATGTCATTTCTGACAGGTTTGTTTGAGCGGTTTTAGGACGTATGATCCCCGCTCAGTACTCCTGTAGGCTTGCTTAGAGTTCACAAGAGATTCGTGCATACTTATGAAATATCGGAATTTCTTAATCCAATCCTCGTAGAGTCATACATGGCGGATCGTGTCTTTGGGCGACCTATGTTTTTCTGGGACAAAACTAACTACTGTTCAATTTGTCAGTAGTCAAAATATGGTGCACGATTTTAGATCAGTAGCTCCGGTTTCAAGACGTCGGATGCATTATCACTACAGGCAATCATTCCATTTTTCCACTAGAGAACCCCAGTTTGAAGGCTCTTACGTAGTTCTATCTGCGGGCGATTGTATTCGTGGACTTAAACGATTTCTCAACACTGTTGGATCGGTTTTGAAGTGCACGGCGACCAACTCCAACCTGGCCTGCATATTCCCCCCGAGGCCGTGGCGACAGTTCGTACCACAAAGCGAAAGTACTGTCACTGCACAAGCCAGAAACATTGCAGCTTCAAGCAGACAACTTGGTCGTAAGAAGTCAATGAGACAGTCCTCACTTGGCCAACAGCCCGGACAACAACAGGATCCCCAAACAAAATTCGGATCAGGCAACCTTGACTCCGTGAAGAAAAGTGGTGTGGAGTGGAAGGGCAGGGATGGGTGAAAACGGCCTTCTGTTATACTCTGTGCTCTGGAGCCACGCACTTCACTTATTCTACATCCGGTTGGTTCAGTAGTCTAGATGCACTGCTACAAATGGATTGTGTTGCGTATTCAAGTAGAGACGGAACACATTTGAATGGACATTCTTGCTTTACACCTGTCCGATGGTGCTTTGTTCTTCAAAAAAGTTCAATTTTTTTAGTTTTTCTCTTATTTTGGGAGGGAATAACACTTTTGGGTGCGTTTTGGTCTGTAATTAAGCTGTAGTGCTTTGTGTCCTGGATTTCGCATTATCCTAGTCGAAAGTACAGACCGGTTACACAGAATTTTCACAAAGTCATCACTCGCGGAGCCAGACAATACGTGAACATGTGGTGTGATTTTGTATGGTTGAAGGATGAGTGGCGCCATACCTACATCCATCAGTATCTCGTGGCCGAACAGTCAAGTGTTCAAACTGCCAAACGGAGGGCATAGGTTCGGAACTCCCCACTGGTGATGATCCCCAATGAGGATGAAACGGTTGTACAGTGCTTCTCGGCTTTTCAGCATAGACTGGTGGCTTCGCTGACCGGGGTGAAGTTTCAAGTGAAAGCCTCCAGGTATAGTTGTGTTTGCAGTTACCACATGCGTCTTGAGGAAGACTTGAACTCCTCACATTGACTTTACCAGTGAGACTTTTCAACGTCAGGACGACTAAATGGCGGTTGAGATGGCGCATAAACTCCCATCCCTTTATTTCGTGTGAAACTACTCAAATTTCAAAGCACTCCTCGTATCATAATAAGTTGGACCTAAATCAATATCAACCTGAATAGTTCACCGGTCCTTTTTGCTCCAGTCTTCACTTGTATTCTGTTCTAGAGCTGTTCTGGACTAATCATCAAAGCCCGGAAAACGAATACTGCGCACAGTTAGCCATCAAGCACGTGCATACAGGTGAGTTAGAAGTTTGAATCGGTCAGACACCCCTTATAGACGGAACAACAGATTTACCCTGACGGCGTGCCGCTTAACCGAGATAGCCAATGTTTACATAGCTTATCTCTAGAGTTCTGTCGCCCGGAGCGCGCCACTCGCTTGTTCTTTCCGTTGTTGTAAGTTCACCGAACAGTGCTCCGAGCAATGATTTTTTCCAACCAACCAACCAGACGGCCAGCCACCGCCCAACATCCCCACCCCATTATATCCCATTAATACTCCGGCGATAACCGGTCTTTCTGTGACTGATGTGCAAGTTCACTGTGTGTGTGTGTGTGTGTGTGTGTGGAGGTCATATTCAATGAAAAAAAACGAAGGGAAGGCCAACCATGAGTCATCGAGTTCCACTGCTGACAGGAATACTGTTAGACTGATAAGGGTCACATCGACAGATGAGTGTTCAGGTCCAAACAACTTGTCTGATCATTCCGGTTGACAGAATCATGTCGGTAGTGATCGAGGATTTTCGTGTTCGAAGTTGCGGTGGAAAATTAGGTAAATCCGGTCCAGTTGTAGGTGAATACTAGGTTGGTGGATTCACACTCCCTAAGGACACCTTTGGGGATTGGCTTTTCAAAGCGGACTTCCAGCTGAGGTGGCTAAAAATTGTGGTCCAGAACGCCGCGCCGCTTTATCTAGTGAAATCCTGTTGAAAAAAGAACAAGCAACTGTTCTCCATCTCCGGCGGACTTTGTCGGAGTTGATCTATCCGAACAGCGAAAGGATGAAAGTCTGGTGACATTTTGAAATAAAGAAACCATGGGGTATTTGTGATGTACTACTCATAAGGTTGCTGAAACTCCGTCGACAGCCCACGACGAGTTTCGCCCTTTTCGGGGCTCATCAGGTAGGCGCAGTCTCCGGATTTCCGTCAACCTAATGTTCTAAGTGAAACCAAATTGCCTGAGAACATCACAAACGATAGATCCAGCTGGGTTTCAGGTGAGTCTCTCGAAAAAACCAAATTAGTTTGCAAATGTGTGTATATTCGCTACAACTATGGGACACTTTGAAAATACCTGACAGATAGCAGGTGACCTTCTGAAGTGTATTGGTGACAACCGGATGGTCACAGTGCCACGAAGGTATCGAAAACAGTCACATAACTAAAGGACGAGGTCAGAAATAAAAGCGAAGCAGCCCGGTCTAGCAAAACACCTGTGTGTGGGTCGGTGGCGACGAGATCACCCAAACAGTTGAGCTTGGTCAAATACTGTTCGTGGCATTCACTGACAAGAAGTAAGGGAAATCGAACGGAAATTATACAAGGAAGTGTTTGTATTATTTGGGAATGGCAAATCTAGAGTTGCCATGTTTTTTAGGCAAATACACTGAGTGTAAGATGCTCAAAATGAAGCGCAAATCTTGCACACAAACTGTCGTGTAACTCGGTGGGATTACCTTACCTCCTACCTGTCATTATCATCATCGTCGTCGTCATCATCATCATCGTCATTATCCTCATCACCGCCATCATCAGAGACAGCAGTATCAGTGTTGACACTGATGCTTCACCGACTGAAATAATCTATAGCCCAAGAGTGAGAAGAAGGAAGAGAGTGAATGGGAAAGATCGGATGCTAGCCTACCACAAACATTCTGAGATGCCTACACTCCCAGATGCTCAATCATACGTTCTGAACAGGAGTAGGCGGCGCGAACTCCACTGATCTCACTTAGACACCAGATCTTGCAAACCAGTCAAGCACAGTCCCAAAACACACTAGCAAATCAGTCTTCAGCCAAGCATTAGGACCCCATTCTGGAAGATGAATCACACCAACAGTCGGACACCAGATCTTGCAAACCAGTCAAGGGCAGTCCCAAAACACACTAGCAAACCACTCTTCAGCCAAGCATTAGGACCTCATTCTGGAAGATGAATCACACCAACAGTCTCCAAACCCCTCGTTGTCTCTTTCACACTCTTATACAAGTCACTTTTTGTCCACCTTACTGCTTGCATCATCCTGAGGGAGGCAGGGATAACAGAACTCATCTCGGTAGACGATGTTTCAGCATGCGTAGCGCATGACCGGGCCAACGCAGTAAATCGTGCAGGATGTTTTCCATGACCGATGTCCCCGTTACGAATTTGTGGTGGAGCCATCCGACACCAGCAACACTTCTGAGACATCGACGGTCATCCATCTGCTCAATCATACAGCAATACAATCCCTAGTGTAATATGGTACATTCAATACTTGAGGACCAGTGATATGCCTCTTTAATGCCACAATAGAGCAATTCACCAAACGTGGCTGACTTTATCAGGCACATTTCCGTCTGAGCTAAGACAACTAGAAGACATGTAAAATCCCCCCACAATCTCCAGTGCTTCTGGAGGTCGTACGATGATGGCTAGCTTAGTCAACAGATTTTGTGATATACCTTCTTCTTCAAAGACAAGGAATAAGATGTCGTATGCATAATCCAGATTAACAAGGTCCCCATCAGCAATGAGTCGGACACCGGGATAGCGAAGACCTCCCAGCTTTCACTCCATTACTTCAATGCCGAACAAGAATCGACAGAGTGGACATTCTTGTCGGCATCGCTTTTTTCGGGGAAGCTTTTAGCGACTTCCTCATGTTTCCACCTGCTGCACAAACGCGAAACGCGCAATGAAGAGCAGCAGTGGACAAGTGCGTGATCAGAGTCCACAAGAGTATTCCGAATAAGGGCGGCAGGCTGTGACCGACCCTTGCCGTTTGGGGCTGAAGACAGAGTGGTTCGTTTGGGTTAGAACGTATTCGTTGCTAAGCTCCAAATGGTTCAAAAGTTCCTCACCCGTGACTTTGCACAGGGAAACAAACACTTCCATTTCTGGAAGTTTTAATCGCCAGAAGTATCGACGGTATTATGGCTCGTTCCGTACATCGGAAAACCATGTGGACTGGGACAGCATGCAAACCTTGGGAGTTTTTGCTGATATTGGCTTTATCTCATGAATCCAGCCGAAACTACACCTCGGAAACGTTCATTCAGGAAATCTAATTTCTTCAGGATGTGCTACGGCTTCCTCCCCATATAGGAAAGCATTTCGCTCAGAATGGCAAACCGAAAATGTCACTTACAGTACTAAAAAGTCGCAGAAAACTGGGGGTCACCTACCTAGTCTATTCAAATGGACACCAAACGTATCCCTACACCGGAGTTACAGTGTGGGACGGTTGTTTGCGGAAGTGAATACACGAGGTATTTTACTATCGGCGCTCAGAATATCGACTTCAGTTTTACCTACCGCTCACTGCACTTACCTGCACTTGCGATGATATGTACTTATGACGGGAGGCTTTACACGCGCTCAAGAAATCCCCTGCCATATCAGTTGACTCAAACTCAATGTCCAATTTGATCCGGAGTAAAACAATCCAACAGTTGGTATCTTGTCTTTACAAGACACCGTGTTGCGACCAACTCATCGTTCCAAGCCTTAGAGCATGGAACAGACTGCCGTAGCGGTTGAAATTCCTTGAGGCCATATTCTGAAAGTTGATGGAGCAGTAGTCAGCACACAGCTGCGGTGGGCATTATCGTTTTTCGAGCTTTTTGTGTATCCAATCTAAAACGATCACCCAAAAGAGACCGAACAGTCGTCAACCTGTCCACATCCGCCTTCCAATCACCTATGTTCAGAACAATATCTGAGTTTTTGAGCCCTTATACAGTACCACCCGATGGCTCAACGCAACACCCACCCCGGCATGTCCAGCTGCTGCGAACCCCGCACCATCAGAGTTTTTCAGCCAGAATCCAAAAGAGGGCGATGAGTGGTCAATCCAGCTTGTTATTCGACTTGCTTCGGGTTGCCAACATTGACCACAGCTAAACAGAGCGGCTTTGGGGTTAAGAAAATCGATCCCAAGATGCTTGGGGCAGTTACCAAAGGTGTATCCACAAAAGTCGCTACCAAATTTGTTACAAAACTAACACGTAAGCCCCAATGCTGGGATCTGCAAAGACAGTGGAATAGGATTCATTGGGCTCAGACAGTGGAGTGTTGGAAGGCAATATATGGGCTTAGGATGAGTCGAGTAGCATTTATTCGGAGAATAGTGTTCGAATTCGCTAAACAGGATTTGGTAGAAACGTTTGTGTGATCGCCACATGCGCTATGCGGTGGCGCTGTCGGACGGTTCAAATGGAACCAACTACTGAAATGCTACTAATATCAGGATTAACAACAGGTTAAAACCGAACTGACGCCGATTTCGAAATTTGCCGTAACTGGGCATTTTAGCTGACAAATACACGGTGAACTTTTAAAATGCTTTTTCGCTGGCTACTGTCTAGTTTAGCCTGCTCGGAGTTGTGATTGTATGACCCGTTAAAGTCGTTGTGTTCATTGAGCTAACCAAGGTCAGAGGACGCAGAAATCGAGTTGGACAGATGAAAGCCCCACCAATCAAATCCACTCAACTTTAAGGGAATTTCACCATCGGTCTGTTGGAACCTAGAGTTGCCAACCAGACCTCTGATGTCCTGGTCAAGAAAAATTGAGGTGCAAATCCCCTTTGTAAGTTGCAAGTTCCCCCCAGGTTATTTTCCGTAAACCGGTGATCTAAACCGGCAGTGAGTTGGTGAAGTGGAATTCAAACTCCATGGAAAAAACTAAACTATTCAGCCTTGTCATCTTACATAAAGCTGATCTGGACAACAGCTGTTGGTGTGTGAGTCAAGCAACTTAAAGTTCTCTGAGATATTGTGACCACAATTCGAGATAGACCGAAAGGTCCGTGGTTCCAACCCGACTCTCCTGTCTCTCGACTTTCCCTGTCTGGGTTTGGGCAACCTGGCAGTATCCCAGCCCTCGTGCTTCCTTCTGGTGGCATGGCAGCTAGGCACCGAAAAGGTGTTACAGCTGAACGATGACAATTTGACCTGGCTGGGAGGATTGGATAAACAACCGCCAGCAGAGCTCTTTTGGCTTAAGAATTACACCTCTAGAGGAGTTACCTCTATGCTTGATGTACATAGCGAATACGTCACAAAGAATCTTTCGATGTATGACAGAGCGAAGCAACACCATTGTAAAAGCAAACTCATCAACTAAAGAGATAAACCGAGCTAAACCGTTAGATTGGGGCAGATGATTCCCCTCACAGCCATTGATGTAGTTCCGTATCGTCCCTAAACTTGGCACAGTGGAGAGGCCCGATTAATCTGATGAGTGAAAACGGCCGTTCAGAAACAGCAGGGATCATGACAGAAACAGATTGCTCATCTACCAAACGTCCGACTCTTGCTATCTAAGAATCGTTCTTTTTTTTACAAAAGACGACTCAAATTTCCCATCGAGGAGGACCATGGAAGCATAGCTTTTACAGTTGGTCATTGGTTTTCTTTGCGATAGTCTGCACATCAGCGCTGTTGCTCATAGCTTGCGAGATCTGCTTGATTCGTCTGCTTCAAATCAATGGCCCGTAGTTCGAGAACGCGAACTTCACTTTGTATTCATCCGCCGTAACCAGCTCCTTTAAACTGCTGAGGACGAGAGTTAGAAGCGCCCGACATGGTCTCGGTGACCAGACGATCTTCTGTCGCATACTAAGCTGTCCTGCTGGAACAACATGATGCTGGATGTACTGGTCATAATCGGGTACTGAAAGAACTCAGAATACATCTTCGTCGTTCGGAATACATCACCTTCGACGTCTTTTATCAAACCTCACCTAAAGGCTCATCAACGGCGATAGCATAGTCTCGGATGGGGGCAGAGTGATCGTGTGGAATAAAAATACGGTGTGATGACTGTTCCCTCCACCATCATCTCAGCTCCAAGTGTCATGGATTGTGATGTTGACCTTTGGTTCACTAGCCCATGATCACCTCATATCGGAGATTTGCTCTCCTCGATCTGTCAAGGCTGTTGCTGGACTGAGGTCTCCTAAGGTCACAATCAGTGGCTTGTATGTGCTCACTGTCCTGGACCCCTTGCGTACATACGACACTTTGATGCTTTCCGTGTCTATTCTCACCGTTGACTTTTAAACCTAACAGACACTTTGTACCTGATGTGCGATTTTTTCTCAGCGCCTTGAACAACATTCGGTGTTCGAGAACTACACTCATTTGCAAATCAATTTGGTTTTCACGAGAGACTTAACTGAATCCCTCGTGTGTGATGCTCTACAACTGAATGTGCTGCACACAGGCTGCCTCATGTTTCAGTTGGCACGATGTTCGAGATATCGCAGTATATTTTGATTGAGAAAACTACTCACAATGTTGCTGAAAACTCTTCGACACCCCACGACTGGTTTCGCCCTCCCTATTCGGGCTCATTAAGGTTAAGTAAGCATAGTTCGGGGAATACACTAATGTGCAAATCAATTTGGTTTTCACGAGAGACTCAACTGAATCCCTCGTGTGTGATGCTCTACAACTGAATGTGCTGCACACAGGCTGCCTCATGTTTCAGTTGGCACGATGTTCGAGATATCGCAGTATATTTTGATTGAGGAAACTACTCACAATGTTGCTGAAAACTCTTCGACACCCCACGACTGGTTTCGCCCTCCCTATTCGGGCTCATTAAGGTTAAGTAAGCATAGTTCGGGGAATACACTAATGTGCAAATCAATTTGGTTTTCATTCACCAACCTGTGAGTAGTTTCCTTTATGAAAGCATTCAATGTTGTTTATTCTTTCTTTAGTTGTTGGTCTTCACTTGTGTTTTGATGCCAAATATTCCCATATACGTGGGGGATCATATTGCCCGACCAAAAGACGGTACGCTTCAAATGGGACTTTCGCAAATCCCCTCGTGGACTGTTTTCAGCAACCTCATGAGTAGTGTAATAAATCTTTGGAACGTTTAGCTCATTTTAATGCCATCCCGTACATTCTTCCGTATCCCTCGTTCGCATTTTTATGTTTTGCGATCAAGCTCTTGAGAAATAAACGATAAACATCAGTCAACTTATCACAAAATGCCGTGCATTCATAATTACTTGATACATTACTGTGGGGGTTGTGTGCCCGTTTTATCCCAAATTTGGACCGCAAATCCTCAGGTGTCTTATCAGTTCACGCGACGAACAAAAGGATGTGAAACGCCGTTTGTCTCTCTGTTTTCACCGGGCTAATTGATAAGGCCTTGTGGCTAGGAGTTTGCCGACCCAACCGGTTAACCTCCCCCACCCCGCATTCAACAGTACTACATGATCCCTTCCCCCCGCTACGCATGAAATCCGTCGACGGCCGCAGTCAGTTATACTGATAAGCTTTCTCTGTGTGTCAATATTGACAAAGAAATAGCAAATGAAACTTGACGTCCTCGCAAAGGGGTGAATCTACAGTCTCATTTTCCTCACCTTTTGTTTGGCGAGTTGAGAACCATTTGTTCGTTACTTTGCAATATACACTTTTCCTACTCGTGTTGCCCAGTTAGTTTCGTTTGCCGACAAAAGTAGGGATGTGACCTCAGATGGCTTGGAGTTGTGACTTGTGTGGCAGCTGACCGGTCAGGTCAGTCCACTGACAATAGGCTCGAACCTGGGTCAGAAGCCGATAAGACGGACGTAAGCCTGTTACCATGGCTTGTCTGATGGGGTCATCGTTACTGGTCTTTATCTGGGGTTGTGGACATTCTATAGAGTCTGTATTGATCCGCGATGAACTGCCTATTTTGGCAGACCCGAAAAGGCTGAGATAAATGGCTTGAAAGCAATTCTTTTTAGGATGTCTGATGTGAGGCCACTAAAGCTTAGGTAGCGAAATCTGGTGTTTAGCCATAAATACGCAACAAGACGTATGCCTCAGTCGTTGGAGCTCTTCTGACAGTCCAGAGTGTGTTGGGATTTCGACAAACACTCCGTGACCCAGAACGGGAAGCTTCGCTTTTCAGGAGATCATTTCGGTGGCCTAGAATCGCCACGCTTTTTGAGGAAACGGAGTTTCCGTGAGACTGACGAGCAGACACTCGTTGGTGCTTGCAACTGCTGGCTCAAGGGACATATGCAACCAGCCCGATTGACTGAGGCCAAAAGTATTGATGATAAACAATCACTTTATATATGCAGCCCCCCATAATTGAACTTGACTGGGCTCAGCTTAGAAGCTACAGACATCATCATTCGTTTGATCATGTCACAAATGCAATCTAAACTGTACAGAAGTCGATTTTATCCAGTTTCCAATGATCGCCATGGTTCCCTTCTGCTATACTAGAATGAAACAGACATCATCATTCGTTTGCTCATGTCACAAATGCAATCTAAACTGTGCAGAAGTCGATTTTATCCAGTTTTCAATGATCACCATGGTTCCCTTCTGCTATACTAGAATGAACTTTTGTGGCGAAACTTCTTTTTCTGGTGCTCCCCATTGATATTTAGCCAGGGAGATCAAATACTGGACATTGGTAATAACCAAGAAGACTGATGGTGGCGATGAAAGTGTCATTATTTACGGAAGTGAAAACGTTGTTTGAGAAACCGAAATTGGTGCAGAAGGCCTATCAAGCCGACGCTTTCACTGGAAACGGGATAAATCAGCAGTGGAGTCTTCAGCAACCTTATAAGTAGTGTTGTGTCGCGAACTATTTTGAATACCGTGTAAACTGAAACATGTGGAAAGCATTGTGCAACATAACCAGTTGAAGACTATCGTAAACAAGAGATATGGCTGAAATTCAGCTAAAATCAACATAATTTGCAGTTGAGTTTAATTCTCTCAATTACCGGGTAATCTATGTCCCCACTAAAATTTTAATTCAAACTTCGCAGTGCATACTACTTATCACCACTTACAACGTCCCACTTAAATTGGCAGTAGGTGTTACTCCGGCTGTACAACAAACGTCTTTAGGACACAAGCTGATGATCGCACTAACTTCCCTTCTGAATAATTAACGCATGCAGTAACCTCTGTTGCGCTTTCGTTGTCAACTCATTTGTCCACAAAAACCCAGGCATCCTCCGAGTTTGCGAACTTAACCTGTATGCAGCCTGGTATTCTCTCAGTCGCACATTTCGACGAGTGCACTCATTCGCAAATCAATTTGGTTTTCACGGGAGACTCAATTTAATCTCTCGTTTATGATGTCCTCCAGCTGAATGTGCTGCACACAGGCCGCCTCATGATTCAGTTGGCACGATATTCGAGGCATCGCAGCATATTTTCGTAAAGGAAACTCTCACAAGGTTGCTGAAGATTCTTCGACGGGTCACGACCATCGTGCTCTTGTTGAGGTTTATCAGGAAGTCGTAGTCCACGATATCTCGAATATCGTGTCGACTGAATCATGAGGCGACCTGTGTGGAGCACATTCATTTGTAGAATACCATAAACGAGAGATTCACTTGAGTCTCTCGTGAAAACCAAACTGATTTGCAAATGAGTGTATTTCTCGAAAACAGTCCAACTTGGGTTGACGGAAACTCGGGAACTGTGCCTACCTGATGAGCCCGAAGTGGAAGGGTGAAACCGTTCGTGGGTTGTCGAAGGGTTTTCAGCAACCTTATGGGTAGTGTAACACGTCTATACAATGTATCGCGATATCTCGAATATCGTGCCAACTGAAACAAGAGACGTCCTTGTGCAACACGTTCAGTAGCTTAAAATCATCATGAACGAAACATTCATCGTGGTTTCTCCTCAAAAACAATCTGGCGTGCGAATGAGTGTGGTTCATTAGTTTCGTGCAACTTGGGTTCAAGTGGGACATAAGAATGACGGTAAACTCGCGTACTACATCTACCTGGTGAGTCCGAAGCAGAAAGATGAAACCGACTGTGGGATGGGGGGGGGATAAAGGGCACAAACTGGCACTACTTTGCTTAGTAAAACATTTATCCGGGGGCACGTCATCACAAAGCTGTGGAGTGACTTTAACTGATAGACCACAAAACACACCGCATATTTTTCTCACTGCAACTGAAGTTCAGGTCATTGAGTACCACCGAACGCAGGAATGCCTCAAGTGCAGACTTATTGGCCGACATGAACTACGCGGTTATAAGCAATCAGACACTAAACT
>NW_008751667.1:1519598-1530073 GCF_000715545.1 Opisthorchis viverrini
TCACTGCAACTGAAGTTCAGGTCATTGAGTACCACCGAACGCAGGAATGCCTCAAGTGCAGACTTATTGGCCGACATGAACTACGCGGTTATAAGCAATCAGACACTAAACTAAAGATCTTATTTGCGCAGATTTTTCAAAAAAAATTGACGTCCTCAAGAGGCCTCCTGTACTTTCGTGGAGTTAAATTAGACAAACACTTCAAAACGGTTTAATGATTTTCATATCAATCCTCCTTTGGATGCAGAGACGGCACTTGAAAACACGTGACCGGGTACTACTGGCATGTTTTTTATTAGTAGTGTAGGTAGTCACCCCGGTAACCGCACCCCGAATTGGCCCTGTTTTCGCTAAATGTATACTAAAAAGTTGCCGGTTCACTTGAAGTCTCACAACTGACACTGCATTTAGATGGCGTAATCAAGTTTCGTTATCCTTTGGCTAAAACGTAATGGAAACATGGTGTGATACTACTCACGCTTCCTCATTCCAGGTGGACCCATTCCAAAATTTATTTGGGTTGTATCTCACACTTTTCTAGTTTAAAAAAGCATGCCTGACTCCGCAAAAGTTTCGCAAAGTATGCTTGCGACCTTCCACCGCACCGCGGTTCTCGCCATACCTGGGCCACGCAGCACTTGCAACTGACCTTCGTTGCAACGGCAACCAAGGTGTATCGGACAGACATTAAATTTAAGCGATGATCAACAGAGCGGCCTAAAGAAAACCGGTCACTCGATGGGTGTTTGAGGAGCTCTTCAAGGACGGTTGCATATCACTGTGTCCCACCTGAGGGGCTTGTCGAAGTGGGACACATTGTTACACCTCCGGCCGCTCCGAGTGAACCGAAGTGACCCGACCGACCGATCGCAACATAGCAAATTAGTTAGGCTGAATAGCCTACCAAATGACTAATTAGTTAAGTGATCAGACAGTTAGTCATATTAAGTCGTCGGAATTATCTACTTCTCAAGGAGAATGTCATTCACTTCGGTGATAACCTCTACCTGCTTGCCAGTTTTCCGTCACTCGTCTCTCTTTGGATGTGTTCTACTGCTTCTAACAAAGTTGATTGTTGTCAGAGCTTCTAGGACTGTCTCCAATGTCTGTCAGTTCAGTTCAGTTCGGTTCAGTTCAGTTCAGTTCAGTTCAGTTCAGTTCAGTTCAGTTCAGTTCAGTTCAGTTCAGTTCAGTTCAGTTCAGTTCAGTTCAGTTCAGTTCAGTTCAGTTCAGTTCAGTTCAGTTCAGTTCAGTTCAGTTCAGTTCAGTTCAGTTCAGTTCAGTTCAGTTCAGTTCAGTTCAGTTCAGTTCAGTTCAGTTCAGTTCAGTTCAGTTCAGTTCAGTTCAGTTCAGTTCAGTTCAGTTCAGTTCAGTTCAGTTCAGTTCAGTTCAGTTCAGTTCAGTTCAGTTCAGTTCAGTTCAGTTCAGTTCAGTTCAGTTCAGTTCAGTTCAGTTCAGTTCAGTTCAGTTCAGTTCAGTTCAGTTCAGTTCAGTTCAGTTCAGTTCAGTGCAGTGCAGTGCAGTGCCGTGCAGTGCACTGCAGTACATTACAGTGAAGTGGAGTTCACTTGACCTCATTTGACTTGACCTGAATAAAGTCACTTTAAGTCGAGTTAAGTCATCTGCTCAGTCGGTCAGTTGATCAATTATTTCTGGCAGATGTGATCAAGTTTGTCCACTCTATCTGGACTTGAAAAAGCCGGTGTCCAGTCTGTTATTCCTGCTTTCTGCAACGCTATCTAAAGTGACACACCCATCCACAACCAGTAAACATCACGGGAACGTCGAAAGTAGCTTCAATGATAACAGTTTTTGAATCAATTGGTACATTCGTCAGTTGCACTGTTAACATATTTCAAACAGTACTGCGAAAATAGAAAACGAATCGATTGAAACTTGTTGGCGGTACACGAGTGTGAGACGTTATCGACTGAAATGCCGGAACACTTCACAGGGCGAAGATACACATTCCGTCATAAACTTGGTTCTCCATTCTGTCAGAAAAACTTGTTTTTTTCAGACTGAATGACGCAAAACAAGATTGTTGCTGGCACGTGGGAATGAAAATAGACCACGGGGAGGATTAAAGTGGTGGACGGTAAAATGAATGTGGAAGGGGTACGCACAACAATCAGCAGGATAAAAAGGGTTTGAAATTACCTGAATTGAGGTAATTTTATAAGTTTTTACTTTCAGTTGACTGTCGATGGCTAAAATCTCCTTTCTAAAAGGTCCTCCGCTATTAACCTATTTGTGGAAATATTATAGTCCCTGTGCTTTTATTGAATGTTTCTCAGCTGGTTGTCGGTCTGCTCGCCGAGCTTGGTTATCAGTTTGGAGCTTTCTGTCATCAAATGAGGAGACCTCATCAGTGCACAGTAAGGCGGATACTTCCTGTTTACCTGCTTGTGTGGGGAAAACAACAGCCCCCCCCCCAAAAAAAAATGCACGCTGATGATGACTACTCGGTTGGTGACGAAATCAACAGCTACCCCGTCAGCAAGCAATCTACAAATCTTTGTCACTAAAACGGATGGTTAGAAAACAATCAAACATTGAAGGAATTTTTGAACACCTGGCAAAGCGTTGGAGGTCACAGTACCCTTCTTTAAAAGTCGAACCCAGGCTTTTGAAAGAGTATGTTGATCAATTTCCAAGACAGAACAAGGGTGGTTTTTACGAGAGACTCAACTGAATCTCTCGAAAACAGTCCAATTTGGGTTCAAGTAGTACATAAGATTGACGAAAATTCGAGAATTGCGCCTACCTGATGAGCCCGAAGTGGAAGGGCGAAACCGGTCGTGGGCTGTCAAAGAGTTTTCAGCAACCTTGTGAGTAGTTTCCTTCATAAGAACAAGGGTGATGAATTATAGCTTATTTGTATGAACAGCTCTCCGCTGCCTGAAACACACTGGTTCGTTCACCGTTACACCGTGAGTACCTGTCGAGCGGTGAGGAACTGGAGCTTGTTGGTAGGTCGATTTTGTTATGCAGTTAGTTTCGGCGGCTGTTGTACCCCAAATAAAGTTGAAGAGTGCTAACTTGACGCAAAAATTGTACGTGTTGTAGACATTTAAAGGTTTCCTGTGCCTCATCTAAAATCGATAAGTATCATACAAACTCGCTTGTAATACCTTTGTGGCTCACGTTGCCTGGACATCCGAATTTCGGATATGCGATAAACCAATCTCGATATCATGTTTGAAAGAAAACACAGAGTTCAGTCAGGCTAATAAAGACATTTCAGAGTACTTAACTCCGGTTATTTCCCAGTATGAAAAGGTTGTGTTGCGACATAGTACTGACTATAATCGGTTAGAAAGTTTGTTTAATTAATAAAATACACTCCGTTGCAAATCACGTCTGTGTTAGAGACTCAAGTGAATCAATCGCTTATGAGATTCTTCAGCTGAATACGCGGTACTTTGGTGGCGTAATGCTCTGTTTGATACGATATTCGAGGAACTGCAGTATATTGTCTCGACAGGATACAGTGAAAACTATACAACAGACCAATTTGGGCTCAGTTGAGTTAACAGTAAGCGCCAATGTAACTTGCCGAGTTTCGTGCAATTTGAGTTCAAGTAGAACATAAGGTTGACGTAAACTCGTCAACTTCACCTGCCGGATGTCATAACTTCCAAAAAGGGAAAGTGTTGATGAAATCTGATCCTTATTCTTCAGAAGGCCATCACTGTGCATGACGATGTACGAGAGTAAAGTTTACGGGGAAATGTAGGGTTTTTTTTGCTTGAGAAGAACACTTGTCTTGCTGCATTTTGTGTGTCCCGGACGGTTCGCTAAACTAGCAAGCCCCAGCACCGGTCCCACGCTTTTGTCAACTGTATCCAACACCCTTACATCTCTCTGGTTGCAGATAAACGAGGACTTGATAATTCGCACTGCTATCGTGCTTTTGGGCACGCTCAAACAGCTAGAGGTGAAAAAACCCGGAAGTTCTTTCATCTTTCCAAAACATTTTTGGTGGGTATACACTTTTTTGAAATACTCTGTCATCCACCAAAATGACTGGCAAATTTCAAATTCTCAAACCCCAGTCCAGCCACACCTAGTCCACCACAATATATTACCGATATACAGCAATCGATAGTTTATCACCACAAACAGATGTTGTCCCATATCGATGAAATTTCGCCCGTCCGTTCGTCTGTGGCGATTTTCCTCCGGCCACATGTGGATCGTTACTTGTTTTTTTTTATCGATCGTCGGCAATTCACCGCTCTCATTCGGCGAGTCGGTGGAAACAGTATGGCATCACACTCATGGTCAATTGGTCACTTGTTAGGCGCACGAGAACATTACACACGGTCCCTTTTTTCCATCGTGTTTTTTTCATCCTGATTAAACCCCTTGTTTTCATCGTCCGATGAACGTCACGGTAACAGTCTTTTTGTGGGAGACGTGAACAATATAGTCAGAAAGAGTCGATTTGAGATAAACATTTGTTTTCAAGCACATAGCCACAACTTTCCAAGTGTCATCTTGTGAGAAAAGTTTCGTTGGCCATTAGGCAGAAAACATCCCTTGTTTGGTTCAAAGATAAAAACGTCTGTTGCTGAACGAGAAATATGCATTTTGACTGGATTTACGCGGGTTCTAAACAAAAGTCAATCACTTTGGAAAACCCACGATTGTGTGCTTTCAAGAGTATTTTGTAAACACAGACTTGTAAACAATAGAACGAATCTGAGGTTTGGGAAACTGAGTCGATTACATTCACCTGATAAGTATCCCATCGTTTTGTTTTGCGCGCCACTTTTCGAGCGACGGCCCAAACGGATTGGTGTGATATTTATAATGCAACGGCTTTCATCAAGGATAATAATGAGGAAGATGGCTGGTTGTTGTTTTTTCGTCTCTGAAACCGATGGACATGATAATGATATTAATTATTTTACCTCCTTTCCCTAGCTTGAACTCTCCGCTTGCCTGAGCCAGCGGTTCTCTGCATTTCGTCACAGTTGAAACCACACCCTCGACCCTTGAAAAATCGAATTACTTTTGCCATGACGATGATGATTCGGATGATGATGATGAGAAAGTGTAATCAGAGAGAGGCTGATTCATCTCTGAAAAACCAACGCCAAAACCGGTGGAATCGTGCATCTTCCGGTCAACTCAAGAACTGTGGTAGGTAAGCGGGGTGTTGAACGGTGGAAATCGCGACAAGTTAACTTTTTTTGCTCTGAGACTGAAATCGAGTAGAATAATCCAGTTTGGGAGTAGTATATTTAACGAACAGAATGCACTGGAGTTCATGTGAGTATTGATCGGCTGTCATCAAGGCAGTCCATACTTGCTCATTGTTACATATGTTAACTATGTAGTAAGGCTCTGTTCGCTCCATATAGCTCACGCTTAACTAGAGCTGAATTATGTTCATGTCTGCTCGCAACACCATGTAATCGACTGACACAATCAGGACAGTTGCTGGGTCGTCATTCGGGCTGTCGACCCAACCAATCACACCGCTCAAGTGTGAAAATGTTCATATAATCAGACGTGGAGATTGCGGTGCGTCCTCTGTGCTCTGGTGGACAGGTGGCCGCCTCGTATGTCAGACGTCCGAAGTTCAAATCCCGGCACGGCCATGGATACGCACTGCTGTCGAGCTTTGATAAGAGCGAAGCTCAAGTTTACTGTTTCTCCCCCCCCCCTGAGACTCATTAGAATGATTGCACTAGGATAAGAGGATGGCTGTTCAAACGAGTCATATGGGCATGGATTCTACGAGTTCAACGGCCACCTATATCTGCATGGGATCTCTTTTCCAGAAGGTCTGGATGAAAGAACTCTTGTATCTCAAGAGCAGCGCACCAATGGTTGCACAGAAAACGGCATGCGACAAACGAGCAAGTTTGCTTTCTGAAGTCCTGCTTAATCCTTTCGTTTACCACCGTTACCGGAACTTCCAGAGGGGAATATCCCGACTACTAACAAAGATGCAGTTGAGAGAAAGTTGCTTGCTGTTGAATTGTGTCACAAGGAGAAATATTACATTAACAGACGCAGCATGACAGGTCATCACGGGTTTTAAACACCGTGTGCTGAGCGACAGACTCTTTTCGACGTTTCAACGTTGCAATGACTGCAAAGAAACTCAGTTGAAGAGATTCCTTCGATCTATTTAGCTGAATATCCAACGAAAATCAATCTCAAACTGCTTCTGAGGCTAGTCTTAACCGAGTCCTTCATTGCGATAAGTGTTTCGTTCCATTGCCCGATTTCTTGATATTTCAAGCGGACAAATGTATTAAAGTCACTTTAGAAACGAATTTGCGAAGATGGTAGGAATGCTTCACGAGGTACTTAACGATAATTTATGCAAAAATGACAGGCTGAGCTCAACCACCGTTTCATATCACCGGTTTCAAGTGTTTTTTATCGATCCGTGTGGTGTGTTGAATGCTTCGTTATGACATTCGTACTGCCGTTCTTGAATTGATGGCAACGCCACTTCAGGCGTCCTACGTCTACTCAAACGATAAAAGCAAAAACGTGGGAAAGCTACTTTTCAAATAGGCGTTTAATCGTTAAAAATCTACTGCCTAGGAAATGAATAGATTATCAAAATGTGCATTTTAAAGATGAATACTTCTGGTCACTCCAGATTTTCAAAGAAAGTGAAGCTAGTGGCAAGATTTCGAGAAATACACTCATTTGCAAATCAATTTGGTTTTCACAGGAGACTCAACTGAATCTCTGAGCCTCAAGAATGGCGAAACCGGGCTGTGGAAGAGTTTTCAGCAACCTTGTGAGTAGCCTCCTTAGTGACAAGATGTTTTTAGCAGTCGGGAGAACTCAACAGAAACTCACATCTTCTTTCAGAGAAAAGTTACCATAACGTGTTGATTTATAAACAAGAGTTCGAAGATTTTGTTTTATGGCCTTTATTCTAACAGCACCTGGATGCATCTGTGTTCCGATTAAACTGCATTCATCCAACGCGTAGTGTGCTGCAGTAATTAGGGTTTTAGAATAGTGCAGCAGTTGGGCAGTTCGATTTCAAGGTCACCATCCACGCAGGGCGTAAGTTCAGACGGCTGGGTGTGAAACTGGTTTCGATACTACCTGGGAGCCAAACCGCTTTGTGAATCTGAAAACCAGTACCATTCTGATGTGATACATTGGGATGAAAGAACATGTCAACAACTGGTGGTCTGACAAAAACCGGCGACCCATGGAAGGTCGAACTCAGGCGTTTGAACTATAGTCCGACAATACAAAGTTTAAAACGTGTTGAGTGCCATTCCGAACCAAATGTAGAGACCCTGAATTTCTGGTGATTACCAGGCACCTTCAATACAAATTCAGTCCAACCTGAAGTTGGGAAATCGCCGTTTTCCTCATTATCCAACAAATCACAAATGGTTTAAACTATAAGGACAGTAGTCATCAGAAGGTCATTCGGCTGAATTTTCACTCAAAATAATTACTTACTACAATTTTCAAGGTCAAATCTCCAATCTTGCTCTTCTCCACCTTTGTCCACATCATGTCTGCATCTGCGAAACACGCTCAAGGTTGAAAAATCGTACTGGCACTTCGTTTTTTATCCGAACAGAACAGTTCCCACTGATTGGATTGCTGTGCAGGCTGAGGCCCATATGATATCTGAGTCACTACACAACAGTTTCACACAAATACGTTCGCACGTGACTACAGGATGACATAAATACGGTACATGTATGGTTCACCATGTTACCATACAAGTGGGTTTCAAGTCCAAATTTTGAGTTTACACCAACTCTTCTAACCTACAAATCTGTGGTTCAAAACTGACTGCATTTTGTATGTCCATTCCCACTCAACAATTTACGAACCGTTGTCTCTTCGAGCGCAATACAACTTTTTCGATTTCCCTAATTGAAATTAAGACCAACGAACGGTTGAACAAGCTCCTTGCCTTTGCGTGGCATGAGAAAGTCAAACATAACATCCTGGCGGAATAACAAACACGTGACTTGTCCCTGCATCATGCGATCGATCAGTGCACACCACTGCTCCAATAACCTCAACCAAGCTGCGTCACGTGTCCAAGTTTCGGTGTTTTTAACATCCTCAAACACGGAACTGAACAGTTTGGAAGTCAGTTTCTTAGTTTGTGACCAAGACTTCTTTGAAACCCATTTGTGGAAAATTCTTTCGCTGCGTTGCGGCTGGGAAGGTATGGCATGCGGACCTTCACAAAGTGAGCTTTGAGTCTCTCAAGAGCATTTCTCCAATGGTTACAACGTTCCTCAAGTTTGGGTTTTTAGCACAAATCAACCCGACAACCTAGCTGGAACAGTATATTATTGGAGAGGAATAAATTCATTTGAAAATTAAAGTCCCTTCGTCCTTACTGACGGGGCAGGAGGGGATTCAAAATTTTTGGGATAAAATCGATACATCTGAGTGCCTATGTATGCCGCACCTTCTAAGACCGTGAATGTTAATCACACAGGCCTTGCTCAGCAACAATCAAATCATAATCTCGGTATTTGGCACGTCACTTCTGCGACTGTTGTCCTTGTTTGCATGCTGACCCACTCAAGTCACTCAAACAAAGTATTTTTCTCGAGAAATGCACTCAGTTGCAAATCAATTTGGTTTTCACGAGAGACTCAACTGAATCTCTCGTTTATGATATTCTACAAATGAATGTGCTGCACACAGGCAGCCTCGTGATTCCGTTGGCACGATATTCAAGATATCGCAATATATTTTCATTGGGGAAACTACTCACAATGTTGCTGAAAACTCTTCGACAGCCCACGACCGGTTTAGCCCTTCCACTTTGGGCTCATCAGGTAGGCACTGTCCCCGAGTTTCCGTAAACCTTTTGTTCTACTTAAACCCAAATTGGACTGATTCCTCTGTGATATCTCGAATATCGTGCCAACTGAATCATGAGGCCGCCTGTGTGCAGCACATTCAGTTGTAGAATATCATAAACGAGAGATTCAGTTGAGTCTCTCGTGAAAACCAAGTTGATTTGCAAATGAATGTATTTCTCGAAAACAGTCCAATTTGGATTCGAGTAGAGCATAAGGTTGACAGAAACTCGGAGACTTCGCCAACCTGATGAGCCCGAATAGGAAAGGCGAAACCGGTCGTGGGCTGTCGAACAGTTTATAGCAACCCTCTGACTGGTTTCCTTTATGAAAAAGTACTTTTCTCTTTAAAAAACATCCATGCTAACCTAAGTTAGTGGTGTGCTGTCAGTGTGTACTAACCGCAGATTCCATTTCATAATTGGGACATTGCTCATGAATCTCTCTTGCAGTTCAATCGGTCCACATCCTTAATAAAAAATGAAGCCAGATTAAGTCAACATTTTGACAAATTTAGAAAGACGATGTGTTATAACCTCATGGGAACCCGAACTCGAGGTTTCTAAGTTCACCTGCTTTCCGGCACCAAGCGTTCTCTTCAAAAGACTGTTTATACTACCAGTGGTCTAAGTCGTAACTAAAACAAGTCATCTTTTACGTCATATCAACTTTGTTCTTTTACGCCGGTTCAGTAAAACTTGTGTTCGTTATAAAATTTCCGAAATTTTCGTCACAGAGAAAGTTCATTTTATGAGAATTTGTAAAATACGGTCTTCTCAAAGATGTGACGTCACGCTAGCCGTTGTTTGTAATTCCAGAATCTTCGATGCAGCCTGAAATGCTGCCAAAGTTTGACGTCACGTGCGGCTCACAAAGCTACTTTGAGATTTTTTTTTACACCGAGCCATCCAACTTGCAAAGTAAGGAAAAACAGACAGGTAACAACTCTGAATCGTGTTCATGATAGAAGAGGTGGCATCCAGATTCGGTACAATACCATCTTTCATTTCAATTAAACTGTACAGAGGAATTAAACTATTTCCGTAACTATGAGTAACACATTCGTCTAACTCAGAGATTCACGAATCCCTTTTGACTGGGTAGTATAACTAGCGGATCGGAGACGGGTGCGATTGTAGTTATATGGATAAAAATATATAGATAAACGAACTCATGGGTAGTGTGGGGGAATAAATTCGGGAGACAGAGATGAACTCTTCATTTTGCAGTGAAATGTGATGTGCGCGAAAACGAACTTTGGTACCGTCTCAATTCAGAACGTTCACTTCGTTGTTTCTGAGCATCAAAATTGAGGATCTGTAGAGTGGGGAATGAGGAAAAGAACTGGAACTTAGTCAAAAGTTAAAAATCATTAGTATGATTTATCGGTTGTAAAGAATTGTCAGAGCTTGGGTCAGAAGTGTTTGGTAATAGAATCATCACTGAAAACAGCTCCATTGCGAAGCGGGGCTTAGAAATTCATAATTAACAGAGATAGAAACTGTTGGCAACTAGTGTTCAGTTCATCATCATCATCATCATCATATCATCATCATATCATCATCATCATCATCATCATCATCATCATCATCATCATCATCATCATCATCATCATCATCATCATCATCATCATCATTC
>NW_008751667.1:1530634-1567029 GCF_000715545.1 Opisthorchis viverrini
GCCTTTTTGATGACACAAGTGACACAGATTAGCAAACGTGATTCGAGCCTTTGATATTCTTGCACTGACTTCATCAGACACATTTCCGTCAGAGCTAATACAACTACCGAGGTATGTAATGTTTTCCACAATCTCCAGTGATTCTCCTTGAAGGGGAGCGGATATGTTCACAGACGGTACGTTCTAAAGTATGACTTTGCACTTTGAAAGTGCGAGGCGCATGCCAAAGGATGGAATGATGGCGATCAGTCGATTTAACAGGGCTTGTGCTTCGCTTTGATCTTCAAAGATGAGGGCGATGTCATCTGCGTACTCCAGATCACTGCGGATTGAATCTGAGAATGCCGTTGGACGTGTTTGTGGCCAAGCTGCGGATGCATTGCAACCCCGGTTTCAGCCTCGACACAATAACCAAATCCACAGTTGATAATGTGTAATTTGATTGGTCAATTGTCAGTCCAGCTAGCGAAGCATTGGTTAAAAATCTGATTGGTGCAATAAACGGCTTTTTAGAGAGAAGTAGTAGTCTGTTGAAGTAGAGAGAAGGAAGAAAGTAGTTTGTTTACGCTGAAATAAGTGCCCAGTGATTGAAAGCCGACTATTTTGTATCTATAGACTTCACGAGTAGGTGGGTGTGGCCATGTGGAACCACAGTTCAGCTTTTGATGGGCGATCCTTGTAAAATGTCATTCCTCAATTCTCTTGGCTCCTCTTGCCTCAGCCATACATCAGCGGTATCCACGGTAGCCTATAGCACACAGTCTCTCGGTCTTGTTCCGCACACATTACTACGTAGTATAAAGCTCACGCCGAGCGGTAGTCTATAGTTCAGAAGTCCTACAGCCAAGTATTCCACTTTCGTAACGAGGATAAGACGATTCAACATTCTCAAGATTGCTTCCCTCGTGCTGGACTGACGAACATCTCAGACTGATAGTCCCTCATACAAGATTTAAGGTACATAAAGTCTATTACTGATAGAATGAAGTGGAGAGCTGTTCGCTGGGTAACCAGAGCGACCTAGTTTCAGACATACGTCAAGTCGAGATAATCGATTCTAACAGTATTTGAATGCATCGTCATTATTCAAGGGTCTCAGTTGGCGCCTATTCATCCAGGCGAATTCGGCTATCTATCAACGCCTGCTGTTTGCTTCATTGCTTTGTTTGTTCCATATCTAAGTTTGTGGTGCTATATGCATGTATTTTAGGCCCATCGTGACTCAGTTACTCCACTATAATGAGCAGATTTCATAAGGCTGCGTTTTTTATTGCATTTAGTCGAGTGTGCATAAGGAAATGTTACCTCCTTCCATAAAAAACACTCAGACTTCTAGTGTGCCCTGAAAGTTTAGGGAGACCAGTGAAAAAGACAGTTGGATTCGTGCAAACCCAACAATGAAGGTGAATGCACTTGCTCCGAATGGTCTGATGAACGGAGAATTCTTTGTTTTCTCCAAAAGAGGTATTTCAATGAGAAAGAAATGTTTTATCTAACTTTGCTGTACGAAACTGACGCTTCGCCGACACACAACCATCAATCATTTGAAGGCTTTATGATGAAGAATCTAAGTGAACGAGGAAATGACTTATCCCTAGCTTAACACAGTCATTCTGAGGTGATTACATCTCCAGACACTTATTCAAACAATCTGTTTGGGAACTGACAGCAAGAACGTCACCGACATCAGTTAGTAGCCGTCCTCACTCGTGCACGGTAAGAATCACGCGCCTCCCATCCAGGAAGAATGTTCCTATCCACAGCACCAACTTTTTGTCACCAATTTCATTTCCATCTCTCTCCTTGTGCCAATCTAAATTGGGCACGGAAAATAGTACGCTTCTTAGGAAACGAGGGTTC
The DNA here is from genome assembly GCF_000715545.1 of Opisthorchis viverrini. Classification (NCBI taxonomy): domain Eukaryota; kingdom Metazoa; phylum Platyhelminthes; class Trematoda; order Opisthorchiida; family Opisthorchiidae; genus Opisthorchis; species Opisthorchis viverrini. The sequence continues at coordinate 1,532,495 of NW_008751667.1, forward strand.
GGTGTGCGCAATACTCCACAGCTTTTGGCATGGGAGACATTCTATGACACAACCGGACATTCTGATTTTCTCATTGCGGGTTCTCCGACACCAGCCTACACGAGCCATGGTCCTGAGACAGTGTCCGTTGGAGACCAGGAAACGTCTCAGTTCAGTGGCTAGCAGTGACAACGTCTCACAGCCGCACAACAAAGTAGTCCGTACTGTGATCTGGTACACACGTTCCAGATGATGAGGTGTTTTGAGAAAAAATCAACGCAGCCGATAAATCCAACTTTCTTTATCATCAGGTTGTCCAACTCTTCGTGAGTCACTACTATGATGATGAGCTTCATTGGTGCCGTCTGTCAAGTGAGTTGCGGTACACTTCATAGTAATCAAAGTAACAAATGAATAAATAAATCATTCAGCTGTAAGACCCTTTTTGAGCCCAACTGCCACCCCGCCCAAAGAAGCACGAAGGCTGCACAAAGACAGTCGAGATACCAGGGTTAAGCTCGAACCACTGACCTTCCAGTCGGTGGGTTCGCGCCTCAACCACTGACCTGTCTCGTAAACGAAAGATGGTTCTTCGACTACCCTAACCTTACACTGTTTCACAGAATCCTATACGGTCACTGTTTCTAAACTAATATCACTGGGCCAACTTGAGTCACTTTGGGGTGAATAGAATTCTCTCTCAGTACTCGGGGGAGTTGTATATAGTACTGCGAACTGGTTGAAGTAGGGCATCCAATAGTTGTGTTCGAAATGAGATTGCTGTCTAATAAGTTGAAACACGTCTGCTCGTTCTAAGAAGTTTGGCAAATTTTGAATGGAAGGAGACACAGGTCTCGCTGGAGCAGCTACACACCCGTCTAATTTGCTGGTTTGGTGAATGACTGGTCGAAGTTTCCGTGTGGCAGATATGCTGTCTGCCTGTTCAGCTGAAAAAAGGGTTGAAGCAGTGGATCCGTGGAGTTTATCGATTGTGATTTAGGTGCCAGGTGTCAGGTAGCGAAAGAAAGGTAGTTTGATGAGGACGCTTGTTGGTGTCACTAAGCTTGGATGTCGTTCTAACGAACGCCAGTCTGGTGGGGTGCATTGGTGCACTCGAAAGGCATTTAATCTGTTCTAATTCTAAGTGCACCAGTGCAAGTGTCTTCCGAGGCACTGTACAAACGAACCTCCACCATGCTTTTGCAGCTGATCACAAAGTAATGGGGACAGTTGAGGAGCTTAGCAGTGAGTCTCCCAGATGGATTATGGAGATGAAACCCTAACACTTAAGAACCTATCGTCCATCTGAAGTGACTCACCGTCTATATTCATTTACAGACAGTAATTCAAAAGGTGAGCTTGAGGTAGCTGCGTGCTTGAGGCGCAAGTTTACTCACTGGAAGGTCCATGGTTCGAACCCAACCCCGATATCTCGACTGCTCCTGTGTAGGGTTGGGCGGCAAACTGATAGTATCTCAGCCCTCGTAAGTCCCTTAGGTGGTATGGTGGCTAAGCCTCCGAATAGTGTTACAGGTGAATGATCATCATTAATCCAAAGGAGTAAACTTTCACAAGCTATATATTCGAAGCAAGTCCACCCTCTTGATTCGAACGTCCCCCTTCGAATCGGACGTCCGACCTTTGTTGGACCACATCAGAAGCACTGTGTCAAACAAATCTGGCTGAAAACAGTATTAGAATGATAATACTAAAATAATTCACCAAGAGGTTGGGCTGAAATCAGACGTGATCATTTTAGAATATGGAATATTTCTGATAACGTTCTGTGTGGGCAAGACAAGTCGGATGGACAGAGGAACAATTCGATAAGGTTCAAATCTCCCAGTGACACGCTCACCGTCAAAAACCCTTCCTTCTCTACGACGTTGAGTTGGAACGTCCCATCAGGATCATATTCAATAAAACTGTCAAGCCCAATAAATGTCGGTTGGGTGGGGGGATTTGGAAATGTTTTTACTTAGGACTTTGTGCCATGGATGAAACCTGGAAGCAAAGTACAGCTAGTTTGTCCTTGCTGAGAACCACTAGTAGTAGGGGTTAACGAACCCGACCTCCCGGCCCCTATTGCGATCACTTAACCGTTTGACCACGAACGATCGATCAGCAGTGTGATAAGCTCACACTTGGAATATAGCGCTGCTCGCCCCCCAATTACAGAACCACCTCATGTGGTCACGTGCTCCTCGAGTGACAATTTTTCAAATGGAAGTTCTATCGATTGTGTGGCCTATTCTGCCTCAGAGCTACTCAAAAATTTTTTGATAGTGTGAGGAGATTTCAGAATTTTCATTTGATATTTCTTAAAGCCGGTCAGTCTATGACGAAAAGATGGGAAGACATGTACAATTGTTTCATCCTTACTGGGAATCGTCGAAATTCTCCAGGCTGGTAGTTAAAGATCAATCCTTCTAAACCACGAGCGGCGCAGTTTTTTAGCTTGATCGCGGACTCAAAACTACCCGGAATTCAGTGAGACGTGCACTGCTGATGATTCCCGCCTAAATCGTCGAAATTCTCCAGGCTGGTATTTAAAGACCAATCTTTTTAGGCCACGAGCGGCGCAGTTTTCTAGCTTGATCGCGGACTCGAAGCTACCCGGAATTCGGTGAGACGTGCACTGTTGATGATTCCCGCCAAGGATGAAACAGCTGTACAGTGCTTCTCGGATTCGATTCCCCACTCACCTGACTTTCCCGTACTCGGCCAAACATGGTGCATACAAGTTCGATGGCTTTCATAGATGGACTGCGATCGCGTCCAACAAAAGATAACTGAGAAGCCTTCATCTTTGCTTAATCTTGACTTTCATCGAACTATTGGAAAATGAACGCCGTACCGTCAGAGGGGTGTAGTTGGTACGAATATAACCTTGAAAGTACTGCGGACTCGTCTTCAAAACTTTCAAAGATGACAGCTTATTTGTTTGAATATTGTTATCGGCAGATTCCAGTTTTTTCGCATCATCGAAGACAAGCCTGATAAGAAAAGTGTTTCTGTCTTGCAGAGACGTTCACACGAGGTAGAACAGCTTTATGTCTATACTAATTGTAACAGAGACTAGTGTACCAAAGACCCCAGGTGTTTTGATTTTGATGTTTTGAGTAGCGTGTGAACAATCCAGACGAATTGAGACCCATCGTGACTTTTGCGCGTGCTCAACTTTTATGGGAACGTCTTGCGGTCTTGATTTTTTCTTCCAACTACCCTCCGATGTTTGACAGCTACATTTGAGCAAAACCTTAGGCCAATGGCTGAGAACCACTGCGCCGCACCGTTCACACGCGAAATCGATCCGAAGGCGCACGGAAATTCTGAATTGGTTCGTCCGATGCGTAGGTCACTTTGAGGTACATTCGTATTTAGGTGACTTTATAGCTGTATAGAGCAGCTTACCAACTAACAAATCGTGCTTCTGAACAAGGTTCCTTCTTGATAGGCTGATTTGCCGATAGACAAAAGCGTGCTCATGTCTTTTCTATGGGGATGGTTAGCCTTAAGGACTTGGTAATATCTGCTGAGAGACTGGGTGCAACTTCCAGTTTCCAATGATTCATACTTGGAAAGCAGCGTTGTATTGTCCCCGCAAATGAGGAAGAGCTTGTGGTTCAGAACTTTTTTGCTGATAGAAGACACCTTTTTAGTTAGCTCCCCTGCATGCAAAAAGTGCTGGGACTGAGGCCTCTTTGCAGCAAGTAGTATATTGATATTCTTCCGCACAATTTACGGCGCACAGGCTGCTTCAAGATTCAGTTGCAAAGATATTCGCCAGAGTTCCTTTCACTTGACTGCTCGAAAACCGGTCTCCTTCTCTTTGGGTCTCACCAGATGGGCGCAGGCCACGGAATTTTGAGCAATATTTTCATACTGCTTACACCATACGAACTAGGCTTGGCAAATAGCTTCACCGTGGAATCTCAGAGACACTTCTGTTCAAACCACTGGTGGTTAATTCCCTCATATTACGGAGATGGCACCCACTTGAAATAGGACGACGCTGCCAATGGGAAGTCTGTGGATTTCAAGAATCTGTCTCATACTACTTATTTACTTAGGATAAAAGTCACAAAGAAAACTCTGTGCTGTTGACAACGTCTGGTGTCATTTCACGAAGACATGTGCACCACAGATGCACAAATCATATAGCAGCGGTCTCAGCTCGAATCGTAGTTGCTCGGCCGACAGTTTGGCTTCAGGCGCTCCCACAGCATCACCGTGGCAACAGTGAATAAATGCGACGACACAAACACATGATGAATTCCCCAATGATCACTGTTCTGTTGATATTGCATTAAAATGCCGTTTTCATTGACGTCTTCCTGGGTCCAGATGACGAGGATGGATGGTCGCTGCATGCACTCACCATGTTGCACCGGTAGGATTGATTGACACAAAGTGGAGTAGTTTAACACCCCACGCGACAAAATGGATTAGCAAAAATTCCACCACTTTCACATAGAAATTGTGTTCACCATTCGATGCCATCTCCGTCGAGGAAGCTCCTGCATACCTTTCCAAAATATTTCATCGAAGGATGCGCGCAGTGTTCTCCCTCGTTAGCCATGCCATGCTCAGTTGATTTTCAAAATGCAGACGCCGGTGGTTAACATCTAACTTGGTATTATGACAGGAAGATATGACAGTAAGGTCTCCTGGTGTGTGGAAGTGCCACAAGATTTACAAAGTCTGGTGATATAAGGTAGTCATCAAGGGTTTCCTCCTGTCGTGGCAGTTGTATACTACCCAGTCTGAAAGATTTGTATGAGCGGTTCCGTCAACTAATTTATCCTGTCAAGACTTCCATCACTGTCTTTAACGAAAGCGATTTTGTCAAATGGTATTATCATACTGGAACACCAAACCTTGATATCAGAGTCTCCTTCTAGCCTCCTAATCTATCACCTACCACGTCATTCATTTACGAATATGGTCGCTTGTGTGGAAGTTAGTAGGCAGTACATGCCGACTTAATGAAGGAGTGCTGTGGAGAGATAATTTCTGTTCCATCTGAACCAAGACACTCGGTATAATTGCTATGAATGGCCTTAAGACGCTGAGACAACAGGAGAAAAAAGGAATACTCCGTATGCTGAAGTGGAACAAAAGCTTTTCCCAAGGGTAAAGAGACAACCACATTGAGTAAATGCCGCCATAAAGAAAACAAAATAATAAATCGTCCAGCTGTAACACCCTTCCAATGCCTAGCTGCCATGCCACCCGAAGGGCGCACGAGGGCTGGGATGCTGCCAGGTTACCCAATCCTAGACAGAGGAAGTCGATAGGCAGAGGGGCCGGGTTCGAACCACGAACCTTCCGGTCAGTAAATTCGCGCTCTGACCGATTGAATCATCTCGCCATAAAAAACATGGAAAACAAGTTTGAAACACTGGGACTTCATCCATCTTTAAATGTCGTACGTTTTAGATCGACAAGAGAGTCTATGTTTGCCACAGCAAGCAGAAGTTTATCGAAATGGCTATGATTTGCTTTTTACTGGACCGACCGAATTAGATTCTCTGTGGTTGGCTTGTTAGCACTCAGTTCAACATTACTGCAGGGGATGCATTAAACAACCGCACTATGCGATTGGGACTCACTAAAGGCAAATTTTCCCACAGCGGACGTTTATGTGGTCGTGACTTTCAGTGGTTGACAATAAAACAGAACAGAACTTGATTGATTAATTTGGTTTTCACGAGAGACTCAACTGAATCTCTCGTTTATGATATTCTACAACTGAATCTGCTGCACCCGAGGAATTCAGTTGAGTCTCTCGTGAAAACCAAGTTAATTTGCAAATGAGTGTATTTCTCGAAAACAGTCCAATTCGGGTTCAAGTAGATCATAAGGTTGACGGAGACTCGGGGACTGCACCTACCTGCTGAGCCCCAAGAAGAGCGAAACCGGCCGTGGGGTGTCAAAGAGTTTTCAGCAACCTTGTGAGTAGTTTCCTGCATGAAACTAATTAATGTTATCATCATCGAAGAGCGACCAGCCAACGCAGGATTCGTAGAGCGAGTGGGTTTATAGCATTCCGCACCTATGTGTTCGTGCCATCTCAAAAGTGTACCAGGTAGGTTTTGCCCCACCTTAGTGATCCCCTAGGTATGAAGTGCGCCGTAATCACTCAAGTACCGTAATGTTTGCAAACTCCACTCAAGGTGCCCAACGATCCAAACTGTCCCTAAAGTTTGTTTGAGAAACAAAGTGACCTCGGGCGTTCATGTATCCGATTTTTGAGGACAACACGGAAATAAATCGTGTAGAATTTAAACCAGCGAGAACAAGCACTGTTCGATCACGGCTCACCAAACTGTCTACCTCACGCCAAAATGTTGAGTACCTTAAAAACTGCACATCTCAAGAGCCTCCGGAGAGGTTCGAACCCACAGCCTCCCGATGAGTAGTTGAAGAGTAAAAGATTTCGAACCTTGTCGTAGCACTAAAACCTTTAGGAATGAACAACAAATCCCTTGAGCCTCTCGAGTGAGAAGTTGTCACTCGAAGAGCTGGTCAGCATGTGACCACGTGACATAAATCTCATGATGGAAGATGAGTGGTGCTATATCCTGTCTATGTGTGAGTTAATCAAGGATGAAACAGATGCACGGTGCTTCAGGCATATATTTGCGCACGCGCACGCACGCACGCACGCACACACACACACACACACGCACTTCATGAGCCAACCACACCGCCACTCGCGGCCAAACGGTTTTGTTCAGCCAATGGCCGGAAGGTTACTTGCGATAGATAGAGTGGTCCCCAAAAAGAGCTCGCCTAGAATGGATCTGGACCACTTCTCACGAATGCTCCCATTTCAGAAGACTTTTAGTGAAATTGTGTCCTGAAACAGCAGTTGTGAACCAAACAACGTTGAAGCGCATTTATGAAACATTTCTACTTTGCTTTGTAACGGCCGTTATACGGATTCTTTCCTGTGTGTAGATCATGGTTTGTCGACTGTTTGATGATGGTTTAAAGGCCCTCTCCTTACAAAAAAGCAGTCTCCGAAACTCTAGGGATTCCATTTTCCTCTGAAACTGACGATAACTAAATAATCCAAAGTATAGTACAAAATGTCGTTTTAAGCTGCCAATCAAAATGGACAATTTGCATGAGAGAAGGCTTTCTGGATCGAGTTTAGAATACTTTGGCCACAAGTTTTCGGCAAATTAACTAGTCCTAAAGACATAATTTTGCACCGCCGGCTTTTCATGCCGTATGGCTGCTCAACCTGCGGTATTTAAAAGCTGTGTTGCTGGTTCAAACACTACTCGGACCAGTTTAGGTATACCGTGTTTCCTGATGGTACGCCCTGACCTTGTCGCGTCTTGGAAGCATATCAGAGTCGGTTTATTATGGGTTTCTAGAAACTAGGCTATGAGGTAGTGGGATTGCTGAAGGAGAAACATATGGATAGTCCGGTGGCCCTGTGTCCTCACGAAGAGTGAGCCGGATGCGTACACTGAAGCGTTGCACGGCCAATCGTCAGTCCGTTTAGGTTGAACTGACTCAGCATCATCTGTAAATTAATACGGCTAGGTAACGCTCAATTTTCTCATCAGCTCCAAACGTTTCCAAGTTCGGGTCACTTGGTCAAGCGACACACTACAGCCAACTGCGCTTGCTGTGACAAGCGTGGAACGGACGCAAGCGTCAAATTATTCTGGGCTGAAATGATCGTCCGCGGTCCATTTAGAACGCATTTCATTGCGAGAACCAGAATTTTATTCACTGAAGCTTCTAAAAGTGTTCCCTCCTTTCTCTTCATGGAAGGAAGTGGTAGCTCTTCCGAACTAAGTCGCCAGATGAGCAACACGGTTTTGGGCCTCTGTTAAAAACTGGCGAACTATACTCAGTTGCAAATTACAGCGATGTTGAAGAGGCTCAAATGAATCTCATGTTTATAATTTTTTATAACGGATAGTGCTGTATCACTCCATTTTTCGGTTAGTGCGATAGTCGAGAAGTCGCAGTGTATTTGCTTGATAAATCATACTACTTACAAGGTTGCCGAAAACATTTGGGCATCCCAGGGCCATTTTAGTCCTTCTTCTGGCTCTTTGGGTGAGTTCATTCTTTGCCTTTTCATCAGCCTTAGGTTCTACTTGGATCCAAATTGTACAAAGCTAGTGAATCACGCTCATGTGCGAAACTTTCTAGTTAACTGATTCCCAGCTGTATCTCCCGTCTATGATATTCTTCATGTATCTCATGAAAAATAAATCGATTCATTTTGGCAAAATACGTAAAACTTGGTGTGCAAGCAAAACACAAGAGTGATTAAAGCTCGGAGACTGGTGAGGCCTAAGAAGGACTAAATTGGTAGTATGCTGTCGAGGATTTTCAGCAATCCTCGGAATATCATGTTGACTCAAGAAAATATCCTTGTGTTTGTCCTAATGACCTCTACAGCTATTCGAATCCTTGCAGCGTGTAATGTATTTTTATAGGGGCTATGATCACCCATAGTCAAAAGTGAGCAAAACGTTGGTATCAGTCTTTTTCAGAAGACATTGAAAAGTTGAGCGGCTGCAGCGTCTCGCGCACTGACTTACATGAAAAGCCTTATAAGATATGTCCCGTCCTTCCCCAAATACCTTCATTTGCACAAAAGTTTGGTTCCGAAGGGGAAACTCAGCTTAATCCAGCTGATATTCTCGTTTATGATGCTTAAATTGTTTTCATCGATCTTATGAGTAGTGTGTTGTCCCCATACCATACCATTTGTCACTGGCGCATATGTATGCCGTTGAGAATACAATGCACTCCACTTTTATGGCTTTGATAAAGGAGAGACGTTAGGTCACATTAGGGAGGTTTCTCTAATTTGTAGGTGCCTGGAACCAATCCAAAGTACTCATCAGACAAGGTGATATTATTGAAAGGGTTGGTTGTGTGAGCATCAAGATCTAAATATATTTTTTCATGTCTTTCAAGGATTCATCGTAGAGGATTCAACCATCTTGTTGGCGCTTTTGTAAACATGAAACCATTTGAAGTTTTACCCCCTCCTCACCCCCATCGTTCCCAGACACGCCGGGAAATGCTATTCTCTTCCCGCATGTGCACACAAACAGATAGTTTTTTTGCAACTGTCCATGAACCGGTTAACCCAAGTGTGGGTACGTACGTCGTGTAATTCCCTTGTTGTTACCCTTCAGTCTTCCCGAATGTGTGGGTGCGGATGTCATGTAATTCCCTTGTTGTTACCCTTCAGTCTTACCACCTGCCTCACTGATTTGTTGCCTTCTTACCTATCCGAATTGAGCTTGTTAGCCGACCAGTGCCTGCCAGATGTTGCCCACGTAAACGTACATACGACAAATCTACTGCCTGATCATCAGAGATTTGCGGAACGTTGACCAGTTCTGAAAACTCGACTCTAAGAGCTAATGGTCGATGTTCACGGGGCTAGCCGTTTATCCGTGCTAACCTGTCAGCTAGTGGCTTCAGTGGCCGGAAAGATGCCTTGTTTGTCTGGGCTTTGCAGTGGCGTCTAGCGTTCAGATGACAAATTTGACAACGCTACAGCGAATTGGCTGCCGATGATGATGGACAATTCAACATGAAGTGAATGTGCGGAGCATTCAGACTGATAAGTCCGCGGGGCCAGTTCTAGTGCGTCGTTCATTGGCTCACGCCCAAAATGCGTTCGGTCCTTCTAGCCAATCGGTGCGATCAGAATAACAGACCCTTAAAATCAATGCATTTATTCGACTTGAAATATGGCTCGCTAAGTAATCGATTTCAGAAAGTTTAGTCAGGCTTAATGGTTGTCCTTCCAAGTCTGCTTAAAGGCTTGGTACATTAACTGGAATTCGTTCATGGCGAAGGTATATTCCATTTAAATGAGCCGTGGTATATGGAAAAAAACTTTCAACCAGAAGACTGGTTTACCTAGCTCTGTTTTTGACTGCTTTTGAAGCATAGAGGGAGGGAAGAACGAGAAAGTATATAAACAATCTGCAATGGTAATCAAACGTACCTTGCCTGATCACGTGACGTTGATTTCGGTGACAGGATAACGAGCAGTGGGTGATATTGACTACGTGCAAACCAAACCCATGCTAACAGGCCCAGCGTAGTTGAGTGACGTTGCTCCATCGTCCTCAAGACTCATGAGTTACTCATTGTTGATTAATACAGATTAGAATAAAGCAGATGAACATGATGACTGGGCCTAAAAACAGACACAGCAAGTCAACTACATACTGAGGATGCCCCCCAGTTTGGTTTAGCGCCCCCCTCCCGTGCTGAATGATTACTGCTGTCCCTGAAATTCTTCAGGCCAAGATGTATCATTTCTTTACTTGATCGATCCAAGAATCTGACTTAACCCAGGAGAAAACATTTGCTCCAAAAATAAAAAAGACCTTTTGCATACTCACTCGGGTTTGTTAGTAGTATCGAACCATACTGTGGGAAGACTGTCACTGTGAAGACAGACCGGTGTAAGGTGAGCACATTTGGGCACATTGTATCTCGACAATAGGTGTTTCGAAGCAGCGGAAGCCTTGCTTATTCATATAAGCAAAGCCCACCGCCTCACCTAACATGGCGTAATCGCTAATCAGTAAAACAGGCGTTTGGAAAATTCCCATGCCGTTATATATGTCAAAATGTAAGTTGGGAACAAAAGCATGATGAAGTTCATCCTTGAAACATCCGAACAATGTGTACAGCATACAAGATGGCTGTAAATACATGTTGTGAATGGTCTTCAGTCCGCTTTTATAGACAACACCCCACTGAAAATCGATCGTGCGAGCTTTACTCAGCGGTTGTTCCATGCTGGGGCATTCCGACCGAGCCAGATTGCACGGTGAGCTAATAATCGTTCATTTGAACGTTACCATGATAGAGGAGTGCTACAGTTGAGTTCAGTGTGTTTCGTAGGTCAGAACATCCAGCCAGTTTTGCATTTTGTCTAGACAGATGTACCACAGTTGAGTTCAGTGCGTTTCGTAGGTCAGAACATGCCGCCAGTTTTGCATTTTGTCTAGATAGATGTGGCAAAATGACTTAAAAGAAACCTCGAAAGGTCTCCATGGAAACCTCAAAAATGACATCCAGTCATTTGCAAAGTAATTTGGTTTTGCGAGAGATCCACCTGGAACCCAGCTGAATCTTTCGTTTGTGATGTCGAAGCAACCTTATGAGTAGTGTATTACGTCCAGACATCCAGTCACCTTTAGATTCATATCGGGATTGCTTTCAAATCCGATCAAGTCAGCTAAAGTTTATTACCGATGTGCCCTCAGTCCTCAGGTCCCTCAAGTTGCGATCTCCTTTCAGCCGCAAATAATCTGAGCGGAATTTCATCGATTCGGATAAGGATTGATCGCGATATCCGTGAATTCACTTCGGAGTCTACCGAAGTGCTTCGATCAAAACACGAGCTTGGTGGACGTGAAATTAGGCGTCACCGGCATAGTTAACAGCCGCTCAAATACTACTGCCACGACCCTACACCTATAAATTTAGAGGGGCATAAGTGAATATGCTGCACTCAAGAACCTTGTACACCTGACAACAATTCGACACAGCAGTGCAGCAAAAGAGCCCGATAAGCTCATCTGGAATGTACATCATTGAAACATCGGACAGTAGCATGGTTTTGATGAGCCAAAAGGCACTGAAGAATATTCATTCACATCATCCTCGTTTGAACGACCCCCTTATTGCCTTGTTGCCCCATGTGAAACATTGGTCTCTAGCTTTGCTCTTGCTAGAGGTGATTAGAAGAGCATGCCCTTGGCAAAGCCAAGCGTCAGACCACGGGTATCTTATATGTGACGGAGAGTGTCATCTCAACTCCAACAGTCCAAGCTGGACAAACCTGAATTGTCGATTGGCTGGCCAACAGCTCCAAACAACGGCTCGCGTTGACTGACTGATCCGCCTGTGAGGACTTCTCAGTCACGTAAGGCCACGTACGCTGGAAACGTGCATTGCTAGCTGTAAAGATCACATGTCAGAGACAGACTAGTCCGGTCCCAAGTGGACGGAGAGGAGACTGTGTAGTTGGTGTACTAGCCTATCTGAAGCGGATCGGTTTGTGTCATTTTTACTGCCCGATCACAGTTCAACTGATCAAAGAATTTTAACACCAGAACAGCCGAAACAACTGCCTCTCTGAAAGAAAAGATATCTTTTGGAAGGGGGAACTGTCGGTAACACCCAGGAACCTCACTCAAATTGACGTAGTTAGGTTTTTACAAGGCGACGATAGGCAATTCCTGTGAGGTAAGTGACCACACTCAGGACACTTGAAAATAAGTGAAAGAACCGCACAAGTGTTTACAATTTGGGTGAGATTTTATTAGCTTTCAATCAGAGAAGTCAAAGACACGGGAAAGTTGTGCTGTGTCGTACCCCCTGATTTTGGTGCAGGACAACATCCGTGAAATCGAAAACCACTAATTGCTGATTAGTTCCGTCATATGCACATTAGAAACTAGGTTAGATAACCGCATATGAAGAGCTGTCGAACAGCATTGTGTAACAGTTGAGCCATTGTAATACACTACTCATAAGGTTGCTGAAAACGAATGGCTATTAAACTAGTCGCTTACTTGGATTCAGTTGAGTTTCTCGTCAAAAGGGTGTCAAAAACGTGTATACTATTGAAAAGGAGGGAGGTCCTTGCTGCGGAGTTATTTGTTAGAAAATGCCAACTGACCAGTTACAGACCACTGAACAGGGAAGCAAAACTCTCATTTGCATCTTATTTGCAAAAACTGGACATCCTTCTTCTCCTGAACGCGTCTTCTTGAACTTTCCTGGATATTTATTGACTTCAATCATTCCTTGCCTAAATGCAAGCAAATGTTACAAGGTGACTCCACGAATTCCGCAACACATCTCCCCTTTTCAGAAGACGCAAAGCGGAATTCCACCAACAATACATACTACTCGCGTGCCTCCCCATCAGTAGTATCAACGTTTCACTATTAGCCTGTACATCCATTACGTTGCACTAAACAGCATGATGTAGAAGCCTGACGGTCAATGTCACTTTTGAAGAGTTATCTGAGGCACCCCTTTTCATTTAAGGTTCCTATGAAGCGTAGTGTAGTCCAAAATAGCATTTTGGTTAAAAAGCTTTACATTCTAGATACTACACACTCAGTAGAACCGCATTTATCACTCCAAAAGGAAAAAGGTGCTCTTAACTTCTCATGACATACTACTCGTAAAGTTGCTGAAAATTCTTGAACGTTCCTTCTTGGGGGTCAGCAGTTGAGGCAAGGATTTTCACATATTTTTGTTGACAACACAGCGTCAATTTTGCAAGCATGTTAGCTGTGAACGTGTACACGGGTGCAGTGTACACTGTCGGCTTGGCTGTATGGACATCCCCGAATGCCGTACGAATGAAGTATTCACCTTTCGGTGATGCTCCTTACCACCGGCAATACATTTGTACGACAATATGAGGATTTATAACCTATAGAGTGTGACCGCAATAAGTTCATGAACAAACCCGTCATCCAGAAAGACCACATGACTGATATTGAGGACGGCTCGATTCAGAATTATGTTCGCCGTTATCACTGTGTCAAATAAAAAGAAAGTTCGAGAAAAGGTAGGAGGAGTAATATCAAGAAGGTCAGATTCCTGAAAGCAACCTCAGAACGCCTTGAATCTACTGCTCCACCAAAATCTCAACAGGAAAGCCGGCAAGCATCCAGGCCAGTCAATCATTCAATCGATTCAGCAAAACCCGATGAGTGTTCTTGCATGCCACGGAAGCACGACCGGATGTGATCAGCGTTCAGGCTTTTCATAAACGCACGATCGATTTTGATGGGTGTTCATTAACGCCTATCAAACAGCCTGGATCAATGTCAGAAAGTCCCCTCTAAATAGCGGGGGCCCGTTGTAACTTTTGCTCTCGCAATCGTTTGTTCGGAATATAGCGGTTGTGTTCCCTTCTGTGAGTCTTTTTTCTCTGGCATTAGGCACTGGAGCGGGTCAACAGCAGATACCACAGATTGACGAATCAGCAGATATGACAAGTAATCAACAAAGCACCACCAAACCCACAAAGAAAATAACCCAATTCCAACGAAGGGCTTGACATCCCACTAGACCATGATATTCAGATGAGTCTCTTGTTAACAGCAAAGTAATTCGCAAATAAGTGCACTTCGCCAGTTGCGTATAATCTGGTATTCAAACATAAGATTGACAGAAACTGCACATGTTTTTTGAGGTTTAAGAGAAGCGAAATCGGTCGTGGGTTGTTGAAACGTTTTCAGCAACCCTGTGAGTAGTCTGTCAAGTCAAGAAAATCATAGAGGGTCTTCTAGTCGTTCCACTATTAATGAGGGACTTTAATCTTCGGAATCGACTAGTTTTGACGTTCTAGTGTAACGGTGATACTACTGGTGTCGAGGCATGCGAGTAGTATGTTTTGTTCTTGCAAATTCGCTTTGCGTCTCTTGAAAAGGGAGATCTGTTGCGGAATTTGTGAAGTCGCTTTGTAGCGGTTGCTTGGATTTGAGCAATGAATGATTAGAGTCAATGAATATCCAGGAAAGTTCAAGAAGACGCGTTCAGGAGAAGAAGGATGTTCAGTTTTTGCAAATAAGATGCAAATGAGAGTTTTGCTTCCCTGTTCAATGGTCTGTAACTGATCAGTTGGCATTTTCTAATAAATAACTCTGCAGCGAAGGCCTTCTTCCTTTCACTAGTGGTAATTTAATTGTACTGTACCACGAGTTGCTAACTAAAACCATATATTCACTACTCTTCAAATTTGACACTGAATGCTTCGAGTATCTCGAAATTTGGTGTACAGTGAACAAACCGGTAATGGAAAACCAAAAACGTGAATATGAAGTCTACAGACACCGCAGCTACCTGCAGTCGGCTAGAAATTGACCAGAAGAGTCCTTTTCGCTTTTTGGCTGGGCAGTCCTAAGGGGCCGGTCAATCGATTGACACCTACCGTTTCGTTGGACAAACCAATCATATCACTCAAACGTTGAAAAGGTTTCCTGTTTATTCAGACGCTCAAGGTCGAAACCCCCAGCACGATCGAATCGATGCTTTCCTGGCGAGCTCTAACTAGTGCTTCCCTGTTTTGGGGTAGATCAGGCCAGCAGAAGAGCCATTCAAACTAAATTAAAACGAGAACTGAGTCTGAAGACCACATATTGTTTAGACGTGATGCACTACTCATAAGGTTGCTGAAAATTTTTCGACAGCCCACGACCGGTTTCGCCCTTCCACTTTGGGCTCATCAGGTAGCCCCGTTCCTGATTTTTCCGTCAAACTCATGTTCTGCTTGAGACCACAATCACTGGAGAACAAATTTGGTTTCTCGATAGACTCACCTGGAACAGATCAAAAAAACCAAAGTTGTTTCCAAATGAGTGTATTACACTAATCACACAGTGTTGTTTGACCTCTTCTTTAAGGACACGTTCGGTCGGGATAGGGGAAGTTCTATTGGAAAATCAGTTACCTCAAGGGATAACAAGTTGCGTACGGTAAAGGCACATTTTGCTTTTGATAACCTCAATTAGGGGGAGTATATTACCAACAATACTACGTATACTACTTTTTGTCCTTTCGCATAAAGCTTCAGGTTCAGACGGGAACGTCAGTATCTGCTCGTGTAATTTACTTGAGTTGGAGATACTTGTCCGTGGTTTCATTTGACAAAACCCAACGAAGACTTGCCGACAGGTTCACCCTCACTGTGACACCGATCAGTATTCTCAAGTGAGTGTTGTGGAAACTTTGAAGTAAGGAATCTGTATATACTGCTGTAATTTTTTTAATTTGGCAAACAATGAGTCATACAGGTGTTATGCAACCCACAATAAAGTCTGGTAAGCATGCTGTTTTGAAGATATCTACATTCATCCATTTGAAGAAAACCAACTCTTGGGAGCAACTTTGCACCAAAAAATCAAGTTTTCTTTCTGAAATTCATCAAAAATAAGTTAGAAAGCTTCCAACGGGATGCCAAGAAGACTCTAAGACGAGGTGAGAGGTAATCGCAATGCCGATCACATGCTTCGGTCAACTGGTTAAGTGTTCAGCCACTGACTGGAAGGTCACGGGTTTGAAACCGTCTGAGTTTCGTGAAGTGGGCACTGTTGATGATTCCTAGCAAGGATGAAACAGCTGTGCAGTGCTTTACTTCTTTTCAGCATAAATTGGATTTACTGAGAGTACGGCTCAGTGGTTAAAGCCTGAAGTTACTGACCGGAAGGTTCATGGTTCGAACCCGACCTCTGCCTCTCGACCTCCCCTCTCTAGACGGTATCTCAGCCCTCGTGCTTCCTTCGGATGGCATGGTATCTAGGCCCCAAAAGGGGTGTTACAGCTGAACGGTTATCTATTACTGACAGGATGAAATCTCTTTTGAATATTACCAAGGTTGACATCACCATGCCAAATCATTCACAGTGATACGGTTGTCTATCTTTGATCCTTATATTCACGGAAATATTCATGAAAATGCACCTTTATGAATCAAAACATTTTACTACCCGACTAACGTACAGATAACAACGGCGCAATGGGACGACTATTCAAGGCTGTTCTTCGTGTAGCACTCGAATGGTGGAAAAAACTCAATTACCAATTTCTCACAAGATATTTGCGCGCCACATCCATCCCTAAGACTTAACTTTCACGTTAATCCAATGTTCGATGCGTTGGTATTGTCATCTTACGGGACCATGACTGAGTCGGGTTGAACAGTGGTGCGAAGCTGCGTCGGAAGTCTGCCGTTGCTTCAACAGACCGTTTGCAGCGGAATCACCGTCAACAACAAATGAAAATGGCTTCAAAATTCCCTGGAACCAGCAAACTACTGACCGAATTCATCCACCTTGTTCATTTGCCTGTTTTTCTGCTACAAAAAGCGACCGTTTGCTCGGATAAACAAAGACAGCAATCGAGATTTATCTGGGGTGACGCGAGTAGTATAGAAGAAAGGTTTAAAACTATGAGAAATCCATCCGACCTATATAAGGTCAGAGTACGACTTTGATACTGCTTATATCAGCTGTTTCTTGTGAACTGAACATTTTTCAGTCGCATAAATATGAGAAAGTCATCTTCCAAGGTTCACTCCATTACTTATTCCTTATCAGTAACCCAGTTTAGTTGTGATTGGTACGAAGAATTAGAACAAATTCTGGTTTTTTGTTTCTTACTGTTCTGAAAGGGCACGCCAATTAAACTCAAAACATCTACCGAGCATAGTCTCATCTGTAAGGAAGTTGCTTCTATGAGGATGAGTATAGCTACCTGGAATTGGGATACCCGTAGACATCTTTGTAGGTACTAAGTTGATTTACCTGTCATCTGCCTGTCTGTCTGTCTGCCTTATACATAGCTTAACTGGCAGGAATAAAGTGAAGGTGAGTAGATCTTCTTAAACCCAGTGAGGAGCACTGTCCGTCCGTTATATTTTGTTCAAGAGATGCTCTTCTATGCGATGATATTCCGCGCAGAATTCTTCACACTGTATAAATGGCGAAGAGAACAATAAACCAAGAATGTTGCTAAAATTCAGCTATCCGCTTGGAGGGTTCTCCAGTTTAATTAAACAAGTTTCGAATCGTGTTTTGTTTGCTTTTCTGGTCAGCGTTCTCGTCATAAGATGAGTGATACGGAGTACATAGCTCCAGTAAGGCTTCAGCAAGGCTTGGCTCATTCTTGGAACATTCTCTGTTTTCCCGTAGCGAAAAACTGGTATCCTGTATGATTTGTGGTCAAACAAGCTATTGGAAATCATTGGAGAAAGTTGTTTGGGACTGGTCTGGAAAAAAACCCACAAACAGCACGAGTTGATTAGCCTCCGTATCCACTTAGAAATGGTGATCGCAGCACCAATTCCCTCTTTTAGCTGTTCGGCTGCGAGTGAACGAAACACGTTTGAGTAAACGAATCCGACGGCCCCTCCAAGCAGGGATAAAAGTGAGCACTTCTGCGATTTGTACAATATCGGCGCATCGCTCTATTCTTCTGTCATCACCACGGTTAAACAAAAAGCCGGATGTACGTACCCAACTCTTTCCAAAAAGACCACGAAGATGTCAACCACTCGTTTCATTTATGTTTATCCATGTCCACAAACAGCCATTCTCGTTTTTTACGATTCTACTTTTGTGGGTAATTTTTAGAAAGGACAGTGCCTGAAAACACTACTCAATAACTCGCTGAAATATCCTTGATGACCAACTCTCGGTTTAGTTTTCCTTGGGATTCATCAGGTTCAATTAATCAATCTAGTGTTCTACCTGTGCACCAAATTTTGCGCACCTGGTGAACTACACTCATTCTTAAATGACCTTGATATTGGTGCTTAGTGTGTGTGTGTGTATAAGTTTTCAACAACATAGTGTGTTCTACCAAGAGGCTATCCTGTAACATTTTGTACCAACTTCAACATGAGGCAGCCTTTGTGTAGTAGCCCAAGAATATCCTGAAGGATTCAATTGAGTCATTTCATTAACGCCAACTTGGTTTTCAAATAAGTGATTTTCATCTCAGGTTTTTATTCCTGTTCGAGTTAAATATTATCAAACAGGAAGCAGCGAGCCTGGTTGTGGATCTGTTGACTGAGGGTAGCAATCGACCTTCAAACGTTTAGCCACCAATCAAAGCTTTGAGGCCAAGCTGGGCAAACTGATCAGAACCCGGGAATCGCACCCGTGCTAGCAAATTTTAGATAATGAGAGACTACTGTTTAGGACGTGGTTCCTGATATTCTTCTCTGATTAGTTTGTCTAAACAAATATGCTCGCTCAGAGTAGTAAAACACCGTCGAAATCACCCCATCTTGCAGCGGACAACAATGTCAGTTCAGTGTACCCTCAAGAATAGACTGGGTGGTTTGGCCTACGGCACATACGAAGGGATATTCTCTCTTAGATTTGGGACAATCACACTACTGATTGAAGGAACAGAACTGAATGGGTTGATCCTCGTCGGAGTATCATGATTCTTACACTTATTTGCAAACAAATTTGGCTTTGCGAGAGGCTCACCTGGAACTCAGCTGAATCTCTCGTTTACGGTGTTTCTAAACAACAGAATGTGCAATTTGGTTTCAAATAGAACATGAGGTTGACGGAAACTCGTGAACTGACGAGCCCAGAGTGGGAGGACGAAGCCGGTCGTGAGGAACCTTATGAGTAGTATATTAAGTCTATATCACGGTCTTTATTCGGGCGTTATCACCATAGCCTTTGGGTGAAGGAAACTCGTGAACTGACGAGCCCAGAGTGGGAGGACGAAGCCGGTCGTGAGGAACCTTATGAGTAGTATATTAAGTCTATATCACGGTCTTTATTCGGGCGTTATCACCATAGCCTTTTCGGATTTTTGGCTCTCATTTTCGTTTAGCTAGGCGGCAGAGAAGCTACTTACTCTTAGAGTGACTTTGACACACTTGGCACACTGGTATACAATTTACTTTTCACTAGTGTTTCGATGCCTAGACGTTCATACTTGGCATAGGGTCCCACCGAACGATCACAAAAGTCGTCAGCCGTGAGCATCTTGCAGCCTTTTGCTTAGTGGTTGAACACTTGGCCGTTTGGCTATGAGTAGCAGTATGATTAGTTCTCACTATTCAAATCGTCAAAAGCGCCTAAACTACAGAGATCAACTGAAATTTCAGCATCTCGACATACAGAGCTGACACACAACTCATTACAGTCATCCACATTTCCAAGTTTGACGAACTCTGAAATTCTTCCCCCGATACCCAACTTTACGTAAATTCAACTTGAAAATTTGAAACCTCTTTGTTGTGAGACTTCTCCAGTGTGAAGAAATGAGATGATCATAGTCAACGAGTTTTGAGCATCCAGGAAACAAACTTTCCAGCGTACGGCAGTTTCATTGTCCCCACTCAAACAGCGGAGCATACCGGTCCGCACAATCAGTAATCTCTATCAACATGGATAAAAGTACACACTCAATCCAAAGTTTTCTTAATCAGTTTTCTTAATTTAGAATCTCCCAATGACACTGTCTGATGTTCGGGCAGTAAAACTTTAGATTTATACTGAACTAGTGATCCCAATTTTAAGAGGAAAACCCCTTAGGTCCACCGACTGCACTGGATGGGAAAAAAACTCGTCACAAAAAGATGTTTGAAAGAATTATCAATGTGCCCGGGATGTCGTATTACTCTAACAAATTTTAGACAGTCAATATTCCAAAGTACTGTTTACCAACTGAGTTTTAGAGGTCTTTTCTAAAAAACGTTATTACTATAATAACTAATAAGGCTATTATAAGTGACTTACCGAGTGTGGGCAACATTGTTCTACATTCCATTTGCGGTAGGGATTGGCTTCAACCTAGACGGTTGTAACATCGTGGCCCCTGTGTGTGTGACGAGCACAGTGTTGTTCGTTTTTGGGGTGAACGGGGTATGAGCGGACAGTGATATATCGGTTACTTCATCGATAATCTGTCGATGCATCAGTCGATCGATTGAAAAATTTGGACTTTCCGGATCCACCTTTTCGGATTCCACAAGACTGCAGCTACTCGCAGCCAGATCCGACGGACCAGTCGCATCGGGAGAGGAGGTTGGAAAGTGTTGTTTGATGTCTTCTGGTAGCAAAAGACTATTTGTCCAGATCGAATCGGTCGGTGCGGTTGGAACTGGTTGGGCGAGATGAAGGTTAGATGGGGGTACTTGGAATTTCCTATCTGCTTTTGTTTGTTCCTCCTCGGATCCGTAGGGTTTCGCGAGTTTGACTGCCAGTGGTCCCGGAGTTCCGTCTTTTCGAGGACGTTTAACTGCCAACCCCGATAATTCCACCCGTGTGTTGGTCACCTTGGAGTTTGATTTTGTCCCCGTCGGATACGGACTAGAAGACTTTTGATGAACAACCGATTGGGGTTCTCTGATCATAGACTCCGATTCTGAGCCTGGTTCCGCCGGGTTGGTGTTGGGTTGAACTGTTGAACCAAGGTTTTTTGGCTTTTCCTCAGGTGGAGGGACCTGGATTTGAGCGGCGGAATGCTGACACTGTACGAAGGAACTGAGGCCTCTTCCGGTTGATGGGTTGCATGGATAGGGTGTATGAGTTGATTTCAACCCAGAATAGAATAGGGTTTCTGTGTACAAAGGTGATATATAGGGGAAAGTAGAGTCCATACTGTTTGGCGGCTTTTCGGATAGGTGTGATGACGGAACAGAATTGATTGGGTGGTGTTGTCGAATGTCAGTCACTGATGATAAAGAGAGATAGGACGCAGCAGGACAGGTAGGTCTTGGAGGCCACTCTCGTTCAGGCCATGAGGCTGGCAACGGATGAATTGTGGATCCGTACAGTGGATCCTGAAAATAGGGATAGGTAAAGTTTGTTTCGTCTGTGTCCTGACATGTGGGCATCAAAGGTGGATGAAATCGCGACACTGGCTGTATGGGCAAAGAGGAGTTTTCCACACTCATTTCAGCAGTCAAACGCATTGCAGCTTGAAGGTAATCGACTTGGGAAGTTGTTGGATTGTGTGACAGCGACAACTTGCAGCCATCCATGGAAAAGTTGACCGAGAGTTTTTGTTTGACCATTGGTGAATAGGCATCTTCATAAAGTGAGTTGTTTTCATCATCATCATCGTCGTCATCAATAGCAGGATCCTCGTCGGCATCTCCGTCAAGTTTACCTCTTTTGGATGGAGAGTCCAGGACACGACCGCCACCTGATGAACGTTGATTACGTCTCAGTATCTCACGTTTGGGATCCTTGAACCGTTTTTGTCGACGTAAGTAACAACCGTTTTCAAACATATTTCCAGATTCTGGATGCAGAGTCCAATACGAGCCTTTTCCCGGCTTATCAGGACTCCGAGAAACTTTGACGAAACAATCATTAAATGATAACGAATGACGAATGGAGTTTTGCCACCGCTGCTGGTGTTGTCGGTAGTAGGGAAATAAATCGATAATGAATTGATAGATTTCCGAAAGTGTGCACATTCTGGCCGGTGAGTTTTGGATCGCCATGGTGATGAGACTGATGTAGGAGTATGGCGGTTTCGCGTGGCATGCCTGCTGCTGTTGAGTCTGTTGAGTCTGACCGATCTGTTGTTGTTGTTGTTGAACAATGTGATGCTGGTGAGTGTAGAGCTCATTATGAGACTGTTCAGAGATATCCAAACCGGACTCGTCGGTACTTTGTTGCGGTTCGTAAAAGTGACGGGGACTTGAGACTGAAGGCGAAATCCCAGGAGGAAGTTCTGTCGATGGAATATATCCAAATCGCGCGCTATACTTACCGCTGTATGTGTTGAAGATCGGTGGCGGCCCTTCAAATTTGCCGGTTGGGAGAGAGAGTGTTTCGAAAGATGAAAGGCCGTTTTCAGAAGTGTCTTGGCTAGGTGAAATAGGAGCAGTAGAATGTGAGTTAGACTCAGAACTACCAGGTGTGGGATGATGTTGGATCAGTCCGGATGCATCAAGACCACTCATATCGGTGGGATTTGGACGAAAGCACAGTGTTTTCGCTTCCAGACTGGATTGGAAAAGTACATCTTCTTGGTTAAAAGAGCTGGTGAGGTGAGAGTCCTTCAAGACGTTCATCAGCTGCTTGGACTGTGGGCTAGTGGATGTTGGACCAGTGGAATTAGCAAATGACTGATTGGGAGGATAATGACAACTGAAATCGTGTGCCCTGTAGTGGCCGGAACCAGTGCTCATGTTACAAGTTTGATAGTCTACGGTTGAAAGCTGTTGACATACACCTGGTTTTGACAAGTGATAACTCGTGCCGTTAAAGTTGGACTCGCTCACTGATTGAGGATTATAGATCGGTGCTGTTGACCCATCGTACCCAAGCGAGGTGTTAACGCTAATTGAATTCCATGGTTGTAGATGGGAAACATCGGGTTCTGGCACGGATGGACCACACCAAGGAGATGCTTGACCAGGAAAGCTGTATGTCCCTCTCACATTGGTCCCGAACAGTTGCCCTGTTGAACGGTCTGGTCCAGAATGCATGAAAGGTAAGGGTCTTGGATCCGTTACCTGACATGGATGGATAAAATAGGTAGGTGGTTGAGACGAGAAGGAGCCCACTGGATTCTGAAGAGTTCTGGGAAGAGATTCATGTTGTTCGGCACAGACGGGCTCAGTTTCTGCTTGGGACGATGACGAATCGGATCGTTTAAACCAGCGATCGGACGGACGATCGTCAGAAGAAGATTGGCGTTCCGAGCCGTAGCTGTGTAAAGCAGGTTGGGCATATTCAGAAAACGTATTGTCGCAGGTTGAGTGTGAAGCTCCCAGCGGTTGATTTCTGGTTAAAGGCAGTGCAGCGTCATGGTGTTGTTTCCACTCTGTGGATGGTAAACACAACTGCTCGAGGGGATCCATTGCCTCAAGGAGCATCAATCAATCAACCAATCAATCAATCAGTCACCAGTTAGTTTGCCAAGATGCAATGCAAATAATGATAAACTGGGGCGGATAGTTTGAACAGGCTTGGGTTAGCCACACCGCGGCACAGTAAGCAAACAGTGAGAGAAAAAAACGGCAAACAGTGTCCCAACAACGATGACGAAGGCGCGAAGCAAGATGCAATGCAAATAATGATAAACTGGGGCGGATAGTTTGAACAGGCTTGGGTTAGCCACACCGCGGCACAGTAAGCAAACAGTGAGAGAAAAAAACGGCAAACAGTGTCCCAACAACGATGACGAAGGCGCGAAGCTTCTTGAAGTTTAGCTGAATTGAGTCACGCGCGTTCGCTTTGATGAACCAATAAAAAGTAAACACAAGGGGAGGTCGTCGGGTTGACAATGTACATAGAACGAGTGTACATTAGCTGCTTGAAGAATGTCAGCATGGAGTTTACTCACTATACATACTAGGTGTCCTCTTACACTGTTCAACACACACAGAGTTGACAAATGTTAACGTAGCTGCACTGCTGTCGTGCCTTGTTGAATCAGACTATCAGTTCCAGGCGATGGTCAATATCGCCTGGAAAGCAAACAGCGCACGACGATTACCCCGCTTTGTTGGATCTGGCCAATACGCACTGGGTTTGGGGGTGAGTAAACCAATAGACAGGTAAGGAATTTGCGGCCGATGTGCTTATAGGCTGGTTGTTTTTGGCTTGAGAGTTGCTGCTCAAACAACAGACGACTGACTGTGTACCACTATGTTTCTGTGTGTTTGGCTGTGTCTATTTGCAGAGCCACATTCAGATGGCGGAGGTGGGGGTGGTGGATTTCTGTTTGCTTTGCCGACGTGCCTGTGAGCAGTGAGCGCAGCGCTCATTCTCTCCAAACCGCTATGCTGATTGGCTGAGTTTCGCATTGACTCACAGGCAGGATGTATATTGGTCTCAGGCGAGGATTGGTCTGAAGCAGGATAGAACAAAGGTGGGTTACTTTGTCGAGCTGCGATGGTCCGCAGACCAATTGGCATTGAGTATTGCGCTTTTGGCGAACTGAACATGGTAAATCAGTACCAATTCAGACCTTTGAGTTGCACATTTCGATTCATGCTTTACATCGGCGATTCTTTTGGCAGATATTATCCATAGAATTAATGTCAAATTACATCTGTCCATTGGCAAGCAACTCATGTCTTGCACGTGGATGACCTTGGTGATACACGGTCAATGATTGGTGGATCACGCGTGAACCCCACACAGGTTGTGGGGCGTTTTTCGAAAGATGGTACAACGTTGCACAAGGTTCCCGATCTTGCTCGGTTGTCTTCGATCCTCTGTGCAGGTTACAACTCGACAAAAATATGCAATCGAAACATGCGTTTCCATAGGTGTTGAGTATGAAAGAAAAGGAAAAAAACTGGAATGTATACGTGAACAGGTTCTTAACATATGTAAATATTAGGACATGTACAATCTTGCATGAAAACTGTTCACGTGTCATGTTGTGCTTGCTACGAATACAACAGACAATGCATTGTCTCAAAATATTGCATCAGACCGATCGTTTCACTGGAATTAATCAGGGGGAATGGCATGATCATATTACTGATGGATTGCAAAAAAAAACCAAAAAGGCCGCCAACCATAGGCCGCAGAATCAGTTGTGATTGAAACGTTATAACACTCGGTTGCGCTTTTTGTCCACGTATGCTGTCATGCAATCTGTTCGAAAGCCGTGAATTTACTTCGGCGAAGGCTCAATCAGAAAAGCAAGCTCAGATGGGTTTTACACACCCATGGGAACGAGGCTGTTTATCAAGTCTCATCATCCCGGCACTCTCGTCGAAACGGTCGACGAGAGTGAGAGGGCCATGGTTGTCCTGATAAGCACTGGACCGTCGAAACGGTCGTTCATTACTTCCCAGGGCCATGGTTGTCCTGATAAGCACTGGAGACTGGATCTGTTGAAATCAACTCTCCACTCCATAAGGTAAAAGCTGGGGGCTAGATGGTTCAGGTGGTTAGAGCACGAATTTACTGGGGGCCAGATGGTTCAGGTGGTTAGAGCGCGAATTTACTGACCGAAAGGTCTGTGGTTCGAACCCAACCTCTGCCTCTCGATTTCCCTTGTCTCGGCTTGGGCAACCTGGCAGTATCCCAGCCCTCGTGCAACCTTCGGGTGGCATGGCAGCTAGGCACCGAAAGGGTGCTGCAGCTGAACGATTTTCTAAGGTCGAAACTCTACACCAGTGCTTCCCAGGTGACACGTGGTAACCGTGCATGAATACGGAAAGTGTTGCCTGAGTGCAATTAATGTGGCTAGGAGTTTTGATTTTTCCAATGAGGTTCCATATCTAGAGTTTTTGATGCCGTTGTGCCACATTCATTCGCCAGCAGAGTTTCGTTATAATATCGAAAATCTACTCCAGTGCTTCCCAGGTGACATGAAGTAACCATGCATGTTGCCTGACTACATATAATTGGGCTAGAGGTTTTTATTTTTGCAGCGATATTCCACATCTGAAGCTTTTGATGCCGCTGTGCCACATTCATTCGCCAGCAGAGTTTCATTGACTTAGAATGAAACTAGGCAGGGTTGAGTACCAGGTAGTAGGTTCGCAGCCAGGTGGATAGGAACTCAGGCATACTCAGTGCCACATTTATTGCGTACACTTCAAAGCGTTCGGCTATTACGTTTGCAATCCCATCGATGAGGAAACGTTCGCCGGTGGTTAAACGATCTTCCGCGTGCTTTTTAGGTTTCTGAAGGTCTTCAAAGAGCTGTCGGCAGGCTCGACGTTTTGAAGCGGTAATTCACAAAACAGGACATTTGGACGCATAGCTGTCACTTCAGAACGGTTGTGTGAAAATATATCGAAATTCCATAACAGGGTATATAATTTCTGACAGCTTGATAGACAGGTGCCACGCTGAAGTAATGCACGTTATATGGTGGTATTCAGTGTTACCACATTGTGTTGTACGTTGATTCGAAATAATCTCATCGCTATGTGAAAACATCAACAAGGCAATGCACTACTCATAAGGTTGCTGAAAGTTCATTGACATATATCGCGATATCTCGAATATCGAGGCGAACTGGTGCAGTACATTCAGTTGCCAAGAGACATCACAAACGAGAGATTCAGCTGAGTTCCAGGTGAGTCAGTCACAAAACCAAATTAACTTGCAAATGAGTGTATTTCGCTGAATAACAAAGCAAGTTATCCGGTTTTACTCATGAACAGCAGAGAACTTAGTGTTTTCACGAAGAAAACTACTCACAAGGTTGTTGAAAACTCTTTGACAGCCCACAACCGGTTTTGCCACTCTTGGGGCTCATCAGTGGGCGTAGTCTCCGAGTTTCCGTCAATCGTACACAATCATGTACTTGTTGCGTATGAATGTGGTTCACAACGTTTTTGTTTGTCGACGTAACAGGTATCGAAGCATTGTTAAAATTGACGGATTGACTATAATTGAGTATAATTTGTCTCAAGGTCATTCGTATCCCCGTGCAATACTATGATAATAGTCAGTGAAAATGACACGGAAAGACTCGAAGCTTACGCGAGACCGCGCTACTTATGTAAGATATGCTTTCTATTATCAATTTACTGAAAGGACAGATTGTAGTAAGGGGCATTTCAAAAATTCCTATCAGTCCAGCTTGCATATGGTCACCTTTTGATGTGAATATAGTAAATTTCGGAGTTGAAAACCTTATCCACGAAGTGTGCGCTTGGTTTTCGTTCTTCCGAGATTCTCAGTTTCATGCGAATGTTTGAGGTCGTCTGGAAACGCAGAGCTGATGCTGCTGGGAGTTTCTGACGGCTTCAGGTAGATGGAGCACAACAACGCAGCTTACACCGAACAGACAATTTCGGCTTCAGACGCGAAGTTTAGCGCTGTGGTCAATTAGAGGGGCGATGCCAGTGGCTGAAAGGGGGATGTGACCTTGAGCTCAGTCTGAGCCCAGTCAACAAACATGCTTATCTTTGTATTACTTACAGCAGTCAGTCGTACGTAACCCCTCCACTCATTCAAGCCGTGACACATCACAGCTCCATCTGGCAACGGTAATCACGTCACATGTCCGAGTGCAACACTAAACTTGTCTGGAATATGTACCCAGGTCGTTGGAATACATGTGAAGATGGGTTGTAGTCTCCTGGGAAAAGGTTAAAGTAGATTCGCTCAATAAAGCAGTTTAACTAATCCATCGGAAACCTTTGGTCTTGCACAACTGATGCTTCCAATCAAGGGGCCTCGATACATATCAAATACACCTGCTTGCTGCGTCTCCTACCGATGCTTTATCATTGAGGTTTGTGTAACGGCTATATATCAGAACGAATGATAGTTCTGGTGATTCTTCCTGCGTGCGGGTTCGGAACTGTTGCTGAAGTGAACCGACGCGTGTAGACCAGTGGTAAGTTGAAATCTACGCAGTTTTCAAAAAGTGGAAACCCGGCAGCATGAGACTTCGAAGTGCACAATTTCAAAGTAGATCTTTGATTAGAGCACTCAAGCTGCTCATCGACGCAACACACCAGCGGAGCTGAACATCCAGCTTGCGCTCGGAGAATCATTTATCGTCGTTTCAAGCTCCGTTAAGATATTTGGATATATTTGACTTTGTAGCATGATCTCAGATTAAAACAATTCAGCTAGGTGGCATGGCGCAAAGTCGCACAAAGTCCTGGTTTGGAACGAGAGTTTGAACCACATACTGGGTATGCGGTACCACGCTGACTCCCTCATCTTGAGACATACAAGTCCTCTGGAGCGATGAGGCTTCACTGAAGCAGTAAACTAAATCAACTATATCGTCATAGCCACTTGTGATGTTTGGAACAAGTTTTATGTACGTATCAACAGTGGTCTTGCGTGCCTCGTTTAAGCAATCAACCACCATCTTGACACCAGCTTGACACTTTACTCGTAATTTTCTTGAAAAATCGTCGACAGCCCGCCAGAGGTTTCGCTTTTCTTGGACCTCATCAGGTAGGTGTAATCCTGGAGTCTCTCACTGACAGCGATGAAATTTCCAAATGAGTGTGATGTGCCGAAAACCTGACTGATTTGGCTCTCGAGCACTGACTTGGGCAATGTGCGGGGTTCCTACACAGCTGGTCGGTTGGTGGTCCCTGAACTCAAAACACCACCAGCTATGGGGACGCTTGAACTATAGGCACCGGATGAGGAACGCCGCACACGAACGAACGATGATCGCTGATAGTTTAGAGGAAATGCTTTGATCATGTACAATTATGTTCCAAGGTCAGGAAGAGGGGCTTGGCTAATCAACCTGTCCAACCACCACAGTCATCGCTAGTTTGGTCGTGCGGCTATGGGAGTGCTTTTTGTGTTTTCGCTCTTTCAATACAGGCGTCTAAAGTTTAGTTGCCGATTTCGTGACATTTCTTCAGACAGGTCAAGAAAAGACCTGAGCGTAAAATTTCTGCCCAACCGTTCGCAGAAACGTGGTGTACCACTCACAAGCACTTTAAGGCATCAAGTGATATGGTCTTATAACTCATACATACTGTTTCCATCAGACCAGTGAGAAGGGTAAGTCATTCTTGTTGGTACAGGGGCTTTCAACTGTGTAATTGTTGAGGCCTCCTGATTCGATTTGTTCTAGGATTTTGATTTTTTAGAAACGATACACGTACAGGTAAGTTTAAGTTGTCCCATTGGTGGGCTGTACAGGGAAATCCATCACCAAAAAGCTAGGATTTCATGCCTGTCAAATGACTTCATCCGGAGCCAAAACTAACGGTTTCGCTACTTGTTGACAAATTATTTATAGTATGCTACTCATCGGTTCCGGACAAAAACTAATCTTAACGGGGAAGCTTTGTGTTGACCGCTGATATGTTCAGCAGAGTCCCTCAGTCACTATTTGGCATAGCGACTCTCAGGGGACAACGTCCAGACAGTCGCTTGGGCTCCCCTTTCCCAGAGAACTCGGGGGGGGGGGGGCAACTATCTGCACCCTGGAGTTTCGTCATTTGGTTGGTTTATTAGAGTGATTCTTGCTATTGCCCAGATAGCGGCAAGGAAACACCGAAAACCCATTTGTTCGTCTCCCATTCGCCACAATTGTGGGCAGACATAACCAGCTGTTTGTGTGGGAAAAAACCATCTGCCGGACTTTCTGCACTAACCAACCCATCAAAGTTGTGTTTTTTTTTACTTGAGGCAACGGATTAGAAATTTTGGTCACCTCTTTGTCCGTGCATGCATGGAGAGTTTTCGGGAATGCAGCTGAAATCGCCGGATAAGTGAGGTCTAGAATCCTCTTGAATTTAGCCGATTCGGTACATTTTGATAACTCGCGATAAAACTAAACTCACTGAAGCACTCCTTAAGCACAACCGTGTTCAGGACCCAGTTCAGCAATCACTACACTCAAACCACAAAGTACCTGTCTGTCTAAACGAGGTTTTTGTATTTTTATCTTGGAAATAGCCAAACTTACATCAACACAATTCTCACGGGTATCGAAAGCCGTACCACCTCCTGACCTTGGGGCGTTGGACAGAAGATATCTGACTTCAAACCTGATGGCCCAAATGACGGTGGCCTGATGGATCTAGTCAAACAATCATATTTGTTTTGAAAGCCCAAGCCTGATACCGACCAGCCTACTGCCCTAATACGAGCTATTTGGTTGGATTGATCAAAGACTTTCACCGTGGATCTAAACAGCTCCTAAATCCTCAGAATTTATGGCTTTGTAAAAGTCACCACAATCATCCAAACCAACACACACTTGGATCCTGAGTAAGACCAGTTTCAAATCGAGTTTCATCAGCGTTCGCCTATGGGAATATTCATTACAAAGTTACACACCACTCTTGTGGAGTAAACGGAGGTTTTCCTTATATAAATATGACTTGAAAAAAATTATTTTTTGTTTTTTCATGAGAGTGACTCAAAGTGGCAAAACTGTATGTTTTCTTGCTCTTTACCAGAAAGAATCACTAGAAGAGATCAAGTTACAGGCAATTTCTATGTGAAGTACAATAAGCTATCATGTATACACAACCCTTTTTCGGCCGCACTGCTTTAATCACTATATTGAGTGAGAGGTTCTCAATAGTACGCTAAAAATCGATTTGTTGCAAAACCCAAGTAACAATAGCTAATCAGGACCATCAACTTTCTGCACACTCGGTTCACCAGAATCGCACGGGCATCCACCATTGAACAACGGCAGCGGATGAGCCAATCAGAATGCCAACTGAAGGTCACGTCCGGGTGGTTGCGTAAGAGCGCCACAGTCGGCCAATAAACATGAAGAGAGTGAACAAAAATCACTAATCAGTAACTCGGCTGATTAAAAGAGCCACTTTACATTCACAATGGCAGTTCACTTTTAAAGAGAACACTCGCTCGACCGACCTCCACCATTAGTTCGTAAGGGGAATCCCGTACAAGGGAGATTTGGTCATCTTGGATATGTGTAAGTTCAAAACACCCACAAATCTACCAAAGGCTACGACCAACGAAATTATCGGTGGCGAATGGGATTATCAGGCGCGTAAAGGCAGACAACAATAATACTGCACAAATGCGCGGGCTACCGAAGGTGTACCCCAATGTGATCAACCTAAATTATTACTGATTCAATTCGGAAAACGAGAAAATCTTGGAAAGTGGAGCTACAAAACAAATGATCGAGGGGCTTGGCATTCCGTAACAGACGCAGTCAATCGACATAAAGGACTCCACTCAGTGCACAAGCGCCCGCGAGCAAAAGATCGCCAGTTCAACAGAAGAATGCAGACAGAACAGGAAGGAAGGAACAGAATCAGCTAACAGAACCAACGATGAAACTAACAGGACAAATATCACCGGGTACAGATCAGAGTGATTAGGTTCAAAGGTCAACCGTGAACCTACCAATAAGAACATGATCCGATCAACTGACTAAATGGTCTAACCTTCGAAACAACCAACCTTATTTGAAGGTCAACCCCGGCTAGAAGAAACTGTATAAACAAAGTCGCAGCGCTGCTAGGGGCATGCATCCTAACATACCCTTACATTCATACGCATTGATGGTGTCACCACAACTGAAGGGTGAAAGCTTGCAATAAACTCCCCATACTGAGAATCCTCCGTATAAAGTTCAATTTATTCGTTCTGTTGCGTTCTGCAGAACTACAAAAAGAATCTGCAAGTTAAACTGGTGGAGTTGTACGAACCAGCAATATGTGACAACAGATATTCCCTCCGTGCGCTATACATACTGTGTTATTTGATATTCTTGTCCGCTCTCCAGTTCTCATTGTAAACTCTTCAACGATATGGCTGTTGCGAGCAAACAGAGTCAAAGAAAGCAAGCCTCGAGCAGATGTATTTTTTGCTATGCGATTGATTCTGGATGACAAACCAGAGGGTTGCGAAAGCTTATTGTGTTTCTAACGTGACATTATAAGAACATACAGACCACACACAGAGTGAACAGCTCAATCCTTAGGGAGGGGGACTTTGTTGTTTAGTATCGCGCAGAACTGCCTCGGTTAAGGCTGCTCGCTCTGTTCAGTGCTCGTTGCTGAGTTATATCGATAAAGTAACTGACGCCATCCGCTCAAACTGATTTTTATTGTTGTCTCGAGCGCGATTGCTCTTGCAAAAGGTTGTGGCGAAAAAAGATGATCGACAGCTTCAGATCTGTTGTGCGGGATGCTGTCTAAATGAAATGCAAATTGCACGACAAAGTCATCATTTTACAGCGTAGAGTGAAAACAGAGCATGATTTAGTTTCAGCGGGAGATTAAACTAGATTCAAGCCGAAATTCGCTTTCAAGCTAATGTCTCGAGAACCGCAGTGAGTAAGAGTTTGAATGCAAAATCTGATGAGCCAAAAGAGGGGTGAAACTGGCTGTGTGCTCCCGAGGAGTTTTCATCAAGCTTGTGAGTAGTGTTCGTTCAATAAGATATGTCCCGATGTCTCGGACATCGAGGCATCTCACTTAGTTGGAGGATATCATGGATGAGGGATTCAGCTGAGTCTTTCGTTGAAACCATCTTAGTGTACAGGTGAGTCCTTCTCCCCACAAAGTTCTTTGTTTCTCCGGGCCGTGACATTTGAGCTATTCTCATCCTGCTACTCAGTTGTAAACTGAAGCAGTGCGGTCGTTTAGTTCAACTGACTGGTTAGAAAAGACAGCAGGAGACTCACCAAGTTATGGGATTCAGAGAACCAGGAAGAGAAACTGAACTAACACGATTTCTTCAGCCGTTACTGGATATCCACCAACGTTCTCGGTGGAAACATAATTTTGAATTTCCTATCACTGCTTGCTTAGCCGGATGGTCCATTTCGGTTAGCAGAAACGTTGCCTGTCCTGCAGACATGGTTGTTCGTTACGTTTTTATTGATATTCTGTCAAAAAGTGTTGGCAGAAAGGAACTGAAATGCCCTTTGGAAAACTGGTGGCTATGGCCCAAGCCTAGCAAAGGGGAACAAAAAATTCGGTCACTATGACGTTTTTCCTGGCTTAAAAAGCGAACTAGCTCTCAAGGTATCCCTTACTTTCAATGTATGTCCCATTACTCTCATCCAAGTTTAAAATTCAATGAACCGTGATGAATAACGCTCGGCAACCATGTACAAGCGCGTCTTATGGACAAACACGTGCTTTAGCCTGAAGGAAAGAGTAGTCAGAGTGCGGCCTCGGGGAGTAACCATGGGAATGTAAGGAATGAGGCGACAGCTCAAACTGCATGAGAAACTCCGGTGTCTGTTTGGTATAAACGACAGTCTGTACGGCTCTTTTGTAGTAAGAAGCCGATGGAATGACCGTTTCAAATGTAACAACTAGGAAGTGCCTAATCTCGTACTAAATGAAGAAGTCCGCTGAGAGAAATGTAGCCTTTCCATTGGGGGGACACAGCAGCACCTGGGCTTAGATTGGGGCTGATAGACGAACTAAAATCTATTTTGCAGGTCAGCTGATACAGCAAATCGATCGATATGACGAAAGAACCAATCATTGCGGAGGCGGACCCAGCCAATAGAACGTTAAACCACACTGTGGACCAAACGGCCACATGAGGACGATTCACCAACCTACTCACACTTGTAGGACTGGCACCAACAACTCTATGGAATCATCATATTGCTGGATGTAACACGCTGGCGCGCCATGCGTTGCCCTGTAATGCATAAATAGACCCTAAAGGTTACATAAAGGAAACTACTCACAAGGTTACTGAAAACTCTTCGACAGCCCACGACCGGTTTCGTCCTTCCACTTCAGGCTCATCAGGTAGGCGCAGTCCATGAGTTTCCGTCAACCTTATGTTGTATTTGAACCCAAATTGGACTGTTTTGGAGAAATACACTCATTTGCAAATCAATTTGATTTTCACGAAAGACTCAACTGAATCTCTCGTTTATGATATTCAACAAGTGAATGTGCTGCACAAAGGCCGTCTCATGTTTCAGCTGGTACGATATTTGAGGTATCGTAGTATACTTTCATAGAGGAAACAGTCCGATTTGGAAAAATCGGGGACTGGGACTACCTGATGAGTACGAAACCAGTCGTGAGTTTTCAGCAACCCTGTGAGTGGCTTCTCTTGTGAAAATATGCCACACTGTCTTTTCAACTCGCCGTCCTGTCTTATTCAAGACGACCAAGTCCACCAGTTACTCCGTAGAGCTACTGGGGCTTCTGAGGAAATGATCTCCAAAGTTGCCTGGCAGGGATTACAGACGAGTCCTGCACATCTTTATTAATGAAGCAACATGTGCACCAGATGTTAAGACGGGGATCGGCAGCATCCGAGAAGAATCAAACCCTATGTCAGTAAAACCAAAGAGTGTGACCTGCCTGGCCACAACAATTCTTGTAAATAATAAGAAATGTTGCTAACGAGGTGTGGTAAAAGAATACAGACAAATGTTGAGAGAACTTTTCTAATGAATCGCAGGCCCAAGAATCAATGACAGAAGGATGGAATGAATCAATTTTCATTGTAGCCATGGGGAATGGATTATCATTGGTACGTTTGGCAAAGTTGTTGATTAGACTCACTTTCATTGGGCTGCAGAGGCAACCGAAGTGGGGGACGGGAGGGAGGGGTTAGAACCGAAGCCATAAGACC
>NW_008751667.1:1576510-1590019 GCF_000715545.1 Opisthorchis viverrini
TATATATATATATGAGTGTGTGTGAAACGAGGTCGATTGCATAACTACGCGTTAAGACACCCCTTTAATGCCGCCAACTCGACGTTTTGGTTTTCCAAGGGCTGACACCTCACCGATAAAAGCCTAGACAATGGTGCAGTAAATATGCGAGTTGGCTGTAACAAGATTCGTAAAGGTTCATTTCATCCTTAGCACAGGGCTACTCAAACTCGGGAACAAGAGCCTGTAGAATGCAGCTGTGTATAAGAAGCAGACACAAACGCAACTCGAGATAATTTTAAAAAGGAGCACTTTAAAACTTCCACGGACGTGTTAGGTACGACAAACCTGGCTGAGTCTCAAAACCAATAGGATACCCATATTAACTTACTGGTGTCTAATGTGTACATCGTCAATCTGTTCCTAAAAGCCGTATGCTACCCTCCCGAAGTGCAAATAAAAGCTATTTGTGTACCTTGTAACCAACATTCTTCATATCCACGTCTGATTCTGTCCAAACAACTTCTCTGTTGTGTCTGGAAATCCGATCGACGAGTTTTGTTTTACGAGAGTCGTGAGTAGCCCGTATCCGACACACCCTTCATGTGAAACTGAACGTTGTCGTTCGATCTTGTTTGTTTAACCCATCGGGCGGTCGTGAAACGCGTGCGTCTACTTCAAGAGAGGATGCACCGTTCAGAATACACTGCATTATATCCATCATCCGTAATCTCCACTTGTGATTGAGTCCTCTTACCACTTAAAGACCTAAAGCCACCTACAAGGTTCTATAGACACAAAAAAGCTAAATATGCGTTTGAGGCAGTGAACAACATCAGCCGTTCCTTACCCTATTCATAGATTATACACCGTCAACTGGAAAGTACTGCAGACCTCTCTAAAAAACGGTTGTCCGCCAATATCCATCAACCCCACTCGAAGCCTACTTGAATGTTTGAGGGCGGATCGAAATTTCAAATTTGGAGTAAAACAAGGATGCGTTTTTCTCCCCGGGCTCTCTTCAATCTATGTGTAACGAACGCCGTGTGTGAGGCTTTTGCGTACGATGATGCTGGTGTACGGTTGAGGGATTGGCTCAATTGATCCTTTCTCGGTGTTAGACGTTTTTTTTGAAGTGAGTCTGACTTCGTACAAGATGCAAGAATGTTATCGGAACTGTCGGACCTGGGACCTGGAACT
Organism: Opisthorchis viverrini; assembly: GCF_000715545.1. NCBI lineage: Eukaryota > Metazoa > Platyhelminthes > Trematoda > Opisthorchiida > Opisthorchiidae > Opisthorchis > Opisthorchis viverrini. The sequence continues at coordinate 1,577,690 of NW_008751667.1, forward strand.
GCGGCGGCTGAAGACATCTTTGTTTTGGCTGCATTGTACTGGTAAGCCACCAGCAGGCGAAGCGGTGGTCCGTCAGTAAAAGTCGGAGTAGAGAAAAAGTTCAGCAGATCCACACTAGCTTTCTGGAATCACCGGATAGCTGAGCCTGAGACGGTGCTGGAATTAATTTTTCCTGAGCATCGCCATACAGACTGAATTTTATGAAAGTACCTTAGCACACTGAGCGATTCGTTGTGCAAAGTCCGCGACGATGCTAGAGGTAAATTTGAGTCATCATCGTCGTTGATGGGGAATCAAATCGAATCACGGCTAACCACAGAACGCCATGCAGGTGCATTCTGGCATACAAGTGTATCGATAGATACTACTGATGAGGCACGCGAGTAGTGTTTTCTCGTGAACCCGCTTCGCGTCTCTTGAAAAGTGACATCTATTACGAAATTTGTGGAGTCGCTTTGTAGCATTTGCTTGCAGTAACAGTCAATGAATGTCCAGAAAAGTTCAGGAAAACGCGTTCAAGGAAAAGATAGATATTCAGTCTTGTAGACGAGATGCGTATGAGAGCTTTGTTCCCCTGTCCAATAGTCTGTAACTGTTTAGTTGGTGTTTCTCTGCGAAGCAACTCCGCGGCAAAGGCCTTCTCCCTTTCACAAGTGCTGTCTGAAGTTGAGGCCAATCGGTTCATCGGCTAGGCCGTTTCAGTCTGTTGCAGCAAAGTCCCCTAATACCCTGAATGGTCCGGAGCTTCTAGTCCACAAGTTAGTGTTGCAAGTTAGTTTCTGTAAACATCGTCGTGTGGGCCAAGGTGCCGCTGCTCACATGCGTGTGCCTAGGGTGACTCACGTGCGGTCTGGTCCACCCCAGGCACCTCTTTGCTTTCGCGATTATTATCAACTGTCCGGTCTGTGATATTGTAATATGATGTGTAATTTGAGAATTCTGTATTTCGTGTATCCATCTTCAGTCGACCTCCCCACCACGGATAACCTAGAGTGTTGAATCGAGAACGGTGACTCTGTGTGACCCTCGCTTCTCAGACCTAGCTCAAAGAAGGCAAACATCAGCCAGCCCAGGATGATTCTGCTGACTGTTGAAGGTCATCTGGTGACTCTGTGGCAGTCTGATGGCTTTAGAACGGCTCCTTCCTGTCCACCTTCCAGTCTTATCTCCTCGGGTTTACACAGGTGAATACGCATGCAGCTCAGTGGAAACCGTACCTGATACCACCCATTGTGCCTGGGTGTCCATCAGTGACAGAATAACCCAGAAACAGATAACAAGAACCCACCATATTTCCCCGATATCAGCTTTCGTGTTTTGACTACCACGTAAGGAAATTCTGTAAAAAAATAAACGAATTAGGTTGGGGAAAGAGTCCTTGGGATGAAATGACACCCTATCTCCGACGCATTTTATACATATAGCTACACATTCTTTTTTTTCAGGGACTGGACCTTATGGGATGGGTGGCCAAATTGGATATTTTCAGTCCAGTTTCGAACTATTCGTTGGCCCAGGTATATTGATATGAACTTATTTTGGTATGAAAACATGGGATTTCGCCTACGATAGCTAGAAAGATGAATTACTCACTTCATATCATAAGAGTGCGCAAGGTTCACAGGACCGTGTCCAGTAGCCTTTTTTAATTCGGGTATGAGTCTAACTGACAGTGGTGTGTTTGTATGCTCCAAATATGTAAAACACCCTAGGATTTCAGCTCACTCATCTCACAGGCTCTATCTGGTATGTCTGGTTTAGGAACGATCGCTTTTCTCTTAAATAAACGGAATCAAGACCACCATGTTATTCCGGTGAGTCCACACCAACGGGGAGCACTGGACTCGAGTTTCGCTCTTACTAGAGCTCATCTGCAGTGCATATCCAATGGCCGTGCCGGGACTTGAACCCCGGACATCTGACATGAGAGGCGAGCGAGGTCATTCGATCGTCACAACCAGGGTCGTCGTTCGACGAGTCGGGTACACCAATCACATCGCTCAAGTGTGAACACATTCGCCTGTTCAGACGTGATGATTCAGATGCGTCCAACGTGCGTTGGTGGAGTAATGGTTACACACTTGCCTCACATGTCAGATGTCCGGGGTTCAAATCCCGGCAGGGCCATTGGGTGTGCACTGCTGATGAGCTCTAATAAGAGCGAAACTCGAGTCCAGTGCTCCCCGTTGGTGTGGACTCACCGGAATAACATGTACCATGTTAGTTTGTACAATTTCACGAACGGCACAAATAATGGCAGTGCAGAGTACGCAGCAAAATCCGTTGGGCATAGACGGAAGAGGAAACTGTAAAGCACCGTAATTTTTCGTCAGTCCTGAAGTGTCTTCTCTGCCTCAGTGCAATACAAACTAACTTCCTCATAAAACAAACCAACTCTAAGGAGTAGAAAGGAAAACTTTGCTAGCGAGGAGTTTTGTCAGACCATAAGCAGAAGAGCGGCAAGCGGGATGATTAATTCCACTTCAAAGCTTCTCAGAACCTAAATACAAACATGGTACCACCCCGGAAGTACCACCGAATTGATGTCTTCTGCAATGCAGTCATTTTAAGAAAGAGGACACCATTTACGCCTGCCTTTAGAGAACAGTCGCAATGGTATTTGTCTGTGTTACTTTCTACTGAGATAAGTCTTTGTAGCAACAGAGAGGTCTGCAATCACTCATTTTGTAAAGTCTGTGTTTGCGTTTGTGCTATTGGTCCCACTTCAATCAGTTGTCTTATGCTTGGCAGAGGTCTACCAGACCTATCAGTTAGGTTCAGTGGCATGGTGTAAGCTAAGGTTCGATCCATGGACCCATTGGCCAAATGCACAATAATACTTGGTGGAACGCAAAGTAAACCAGGGGAATTTTTTCAACCTCAGGTTTACTTGTTCGTCGAACGGGTGCCATCGAATTTATACCAATCAATGAGATCCTGACTATTTTCTGGACTTCTTGTATGTTGACAGCTATTCACCAAAACGTCAAGGGATAACGACAAGGGGATAACTAGGCAAATACAGAAAAAACTGCAAAAGAATACTACTCTAAACTCAAGAAGTGAACGTCAGCCCCTGAAGTTAGCACAGCCGTTTGAAAGAAACCAGTACAGTGAAACCCGATCGGGTTGTTTTTGGAACTGTTACCGGTGAAAGGAAGAAGGCCTTTGCTGCGGAGTTGTTTATTAGAAAAACATCAACTAAACATTTACAAACTATTGCACAGGGGAGCAAAACTCTCATATGCATCTCGTCTACAAAACTGAATATCCATCTTCTCCTTGAACGCGACTTCCTAAACTTTTCTGGATATTCATTGTTCATTGACTGTTACTCAAATGCAAGCAAATGCTACAAAGCGACTCCACAAATTTCGTAATAGATCTCCCTTTTCAAGAGACGCGAAGAGGATTTATGAGAAAACACTACTCGTGTGCCTCATCAGTAGTATCCATCGATACACTGGTAGGCAATCATCAGCGCGTAGGATGATGAGACTGCTTTGATTGCCAATGCCCAGTAGAACCAGACCGATGTATCAATCAGACGACAGTTGTTCGTCCTATCCTTGACTGAATCAATGTCTGTGGGGTGTTACATGATTCCCTAGCGTGATACGAACGTAGTACTGTTTCGATAAAACAATTCCTTAGTGTGAATGGTTCCCTGTAGTCAAAGTGTACTAACGAACACCTCACTGAGTTGGTATGTCGCCTGTTGTAAGAGCCTTACGCGGCGCGGAGACATATGATCTCCTAAACCCACCAATCCATGCCAAGACCCTTTTCTTTACGTAGCAAATCACTTGATTATTACCCTAAAATGCTTCTTGAATAAATTATGCAAGAGCTAAATGGCGAGTGTAATTTTGTGTTTGACTGCTCATGGGACACGGAGACTTCTCGTTAAACCCTTGCGTTTAATTTGATTGGACCATGATCTAGCCTAGTCGGTTTTTCATTTGCCTGGGATCATTGGTGCATAGGTGTGGTTCGCGCTCCATTGGTGCAGGATGTGAGCAGGCTTTAGACAGAGATATCAGAAGGAAAAATGTTTGGAAATAATCAGATATGATTTTTTCTAACCTATATGTAGTACACCCAGCTGTTTAGTGGGATAGGAATTCTCAGATTGGATAAAGTCTTCATTGAATACTACCGAGTCTCCTCACGTCACCATCAATCAATGAGCAACTCAGAGGAAGAGTAGTGTTAGTGAATGTGTGAGACTTCCTCCTGAGAAGTTGTCACTCAAGGAACCAGTCAATACGTGATCACGTGATGTGGCCTCCGTTATTGAACGATGAGTGTCTTGTCTAAGTTAGAGCTAATCACGCTGCTGATCAGCCATTCATGGCCAAGCGGTTAAGTGTCCAATCAGTGATCGCGGATTTGAAACACTCTAAGGTTCGTCAAATGTGCATTGCTCATGACTCCCAACAAAGACCAAGCAGATATACAGCCGACTTTTCAGTACAGATTGACTTCACTGATGGGATGAAATTTCTATTACATAGAAAAATCGTTGGAGCGATTCTGTCTGCCATCTGAAACTGTTCCATCACTTTAGAGAAGTCAGTAACACAAAATTGAGTGAAAGATTCTTATTGACGGGAGATTTAGCTGAAATTAGTTTGAATTAAGCGAAATGCACTCATTTGCAAACAAATTTGGTTTGCAAATGAGTGTAGTTTGCTCATTTCGTGCAATTTGGTTTCATGTAGAACATAAGTTGACGGAAACTCGGGGACTGTGCCTACCTGATGAACTCGAAGTGGAAGGACGAAACCGGTCGTGGGTTGTCGAAGAGTTTTCAGCAACCTTATGAGTAGTGCATTAGTTTGATTTTATGGTCTTCCTCTGCACAAAGTTCGTCCTGTGTTTCAGCTAATTAAGATATCAAAGTACGCTTCACTTCTATTCACCAGGTCGGCGAGAACACTGGAACGCCCACCACCGGTTTCGCCCTTCTTGAGGCTCTTCACAAAAGTCTAATCCCAGAGTTTCCATCAACCACATTCCGTACCTGAACACATGAGTTACGACAAAAATTAATTCACGAATTAGGTTGACAGGCGAGTCGGCCGGAATCCCTCGTTCGGTCCTATGAGTTGCATTAAAAGGTCCTTCGATATCGTGAAGATCACGTGGAGCATCAAACTTAAACACGAGGTGACCATTACTCGACTATAGTTATAAAGGAATGTTCAGTTCAGATTCTCGCGAACACCAAACTAAGTTCCTATCGAGTATATAACTTCATCTACATACAGTTTTGTGAGAAATAAGGTTGGTTTAAGTTTGGTACTGGGCCTGCCTGAGCAGTCCCAAAGAGGGCGGAGTAGGTAGGGAACAGATGTCGACCTTAAGAGTGGTATAGTAGCCAATATCTTGCCTAAACACCAGTTATCTAGTGATCCAGGATTCTTTACTTAACCTCAACGGACACAGCTGCCATTTTCACTAGAAACGTGATATCCCCAGTGCAAGACAATGCCCCGAAATTGATCGGCCTAAAGCCGAAAACCATCTGGTCAACCCCACAAGACCCGAATGAATAATGCCTAGAACAGTTGACACGAATCCACTTTATTCCGAATTTCTCATGATATACTTGGGCAGCAGCAGCGGTCGAACAACGGTCAGCTGTTAACCTCGTGGATTAGGCACGTCCACGACCCGCATAATAACGCTAACCAACGTTCATTCTCAACGGGGCCAGGCAGCTTTAAGTGTTTACTTTGTGTGTTTCTCAACCCCCCGCCCCACTCCACTTGATGTGACTGTCGAATCCCTCAACAGCCCTTCTATTTTAGCACCTGGACGGTTGAGAGCCGGTACAATAACAAAATGGGGAATCTGTATAGTCCAGTGCACGATGCATAGGCTTCCCCAATTGAGGAGATGACCGTTTATCCCGATAACCGTTTGAACAACACATCTCCTGAACCCTTGAGTTGAATCTTCCAGAGATTGAGGACAAGGCGAAGCACGTTTTCTCGCCCCATACGACGGGGGGGAATTATGTCAGGGATGAAATAAATGCAATATTCGTTTGAGGGTATGTAACTCCATGAGAACCGTATGCCAGTTTTGTGATGGCTGAACTTCCTGTGAGCCTACGATTGGGACAAGTCCAACTGAATCAGTAATTAGGAACCTATGAGCTTGCATATCTGGTTCCAAGCAAGCACCAGAAACCCGATAACTGTCTTTGACAAATACACTCATTTGCAAACCAATTTGGTTTTCACGGGAGACTCAATCGAATCTCTCGTTTATGGTGTTCTCTAGCTGAATGTGCTGCACACAGGCCACTTCATGATTCAGTGTGCACGATCTTCGAGATGTCGCAGTATATTTTCATAAAGGAAACTACTCACAATGTTGCTGAAAACTCTTCGACAGCCCACGACTGGTTTCGCGCTTCCACTTCGGGCTCATCAGGTAGGTGCAGTCGCCGAGTTTCCGTCGACCTTATGTTCTGCTTGAACCCAAATTGGACTGTTTTCGAGAACTGCACTCATTTGCAAACCAATCTGATTTTCACGGAAGACTCAACTGAATTTCTCGTCTATGATGTTCTTCAACTGAAGGTATTGCACACAGGCCGCCTCATGTTTCAGTTGGTACGATATCCTATATATCGTAGTGGACGAATCATAGAAGAATCAGTCCAATTCGGGTTTGAGTAGAACATAAGTTTGACGGAAACTCAAGGACTCTGCCTATCTGATGAACCAAAAGTGGAAAGGTGAAACCAATCGTTGGCTGTCAGAGTGTATTCAGCAACCTTGTGAGTAGTTTTCTGGTTGACTGTCCTCCAAATCTCCTTAATTTTCACTGAAACATCTGACGGGGAGTGAAATGTGTCACTGAAAAAAGATCTTGGACTGTGTGAAATCAAACCAGCTGGTTCATCGTTTGTTCGGAGCCCATTAACAATAGACTTGTAGTGTGGTGAAGTGTACTTTGGTGATGGAAACTACGTAGGTGAAGTTAGTTGCCAGTTGGTCACCCACACTTTGATTAAAAGATTCTGCTGGGTATGCAATGTAAGTTCACAGAAGTCCCTTCAAGTTCATGGTAACTTTTTGTTGGTTTGTAAGGTCTGAGTGAACAAGGCGACAAACACAGGTGTTTAGGGATAGAGGATGAGTCATCATCGTCATCATCATCATCATCATCATCATCGTCATCATCATCAATCATCATCAATAATAATCATCATCATCGTCATCATCATCACTATCAACATCCTCATCCTCATCCTCATCATCATCATCATCATCATCATCATCATCATCATCACCATCATCATCATCATCATCATCATCATCATCATCACTGATAGCAACACCAAGTGAGAACATTGGTACTTCACTGGCGTACAGCACAGATCAAGAGGAAGCGAGTCCAGCGTACAAACAAGAGCAGTCCGTTATTGTGCTTGTCTCACAGCGCGAAGGTTTAAGGGTGTCAGATGAACTGAGGGATGGGGTTTGAAGAATGTCTTCGAAGCATCGGCAGGTGTGGTGGTGAGTGAGTCAACCGTAGATACTGCAGCTAACGGAAATAGCGGACCCGTCAGAACTCAAGAGCGAGCCTATGAAGATGCCGGTAGCAACCAGATGAGGACGAAAAGACGAGCTAGTACGAAGAATCGGAAGAAGCAAGACGTCAGCAGTGGCCTGTTTTTGCTTACCCGCTTGTCTGTGTGCAGCAGCCAAGGTGACCCGGCTGATGGCAACGGCCGAGGTGGCATCAGATTAGTTGTAAGTGCGCAATTCTTGGTTGTGATTGGGCCGAGATACTGCTCGGGTGACCAAACCTAGACGAGAAAAACCTGTCTTTCTCTACTTTCCCAGACAACGCATTTAGGGAGGCTAACAAGGCTTGTGACAAACGTAATTTTTTGCACCTGAAACAAGTAGAAACCTAAAAACAGATCGATTTTAAAGAGACAACACCCGACAGGGAAGGAGCCAATTGAATTTTCGGATTTCGGACCCATACCAAAACAGCAACCTTCGAGGTAGGAAACAGAATCCACTGTGCCTGAGCGAAAAATTGGCATGGTTGAAAAAACGTTTTGTTAGCGAATAAATTTACAGGTGGACCAACTGGTTCTCGGGTCGTAAGTCTCAAATATGTTCGGACTCCGTTCAGATGTGCCTTCCTCTCAAGCCAGTGTTGACTTGCTGGGTGAATTTGGCTACCCAGGTCAGTCTTTGACAAAACTAATGCGATTGCACTTCATACTGTCCAATTTTATCGGGTCTGTAATGCATTGAAAATGTTGAGTGCTAAAAATGTCTATTCTGTGCTCAAAAGGACATACCCAAGCCTTTTGTTTCTCAAGCTGTCCTTAGGTGTAGGGTGGGAGCCATTCGCTACAATATGAGTTTCGAAATCTAGAGCTAACACTTTCAATATGATCAAAATGCCTCACCCTATAAATCAAACAAATTTAAAACGTTCCAGCAAAAAACGTAGTTTATGTGAGATGGGCGAGATGGCTCAGTGATAAGGGCGCGAATTTACTGACCGGAAGATCCGTGATTCGAACCCGACCTCTGCCTCTTGACTTCCCCTGTCTAGGTATCGGCAACCTGGGCAGTATCCCAGTTCTCGTTCTTCCTTATGGTGGCATGGCAGTTGGACATCGAATGGGTGCCACAGCTGAACTATTTTTTCCGGTTGACGCTCAGCCTGGTACGTGTAGTCTAACGTTCAACCACTACGCACAGGCTACAATTTTCGTACTTGACGGTAACCTAAGAAGGATCACACACCTAACCATACTGAGGGGAAGTACTTTTAAGTACTCCCCAGGGGAGGACGACTTCTCTTTGGAGTCCCAACGGCTAGGAATTTGACCCTTATGGTAAAGGCACTTCATTCTGAGTGAGGACTCTGTAGCGTTGGATACGGGCTTATAAGAAGGCAGTGGGCTGAAAGGCTTGTGAATTATTACTCCACAGTTCCGCACCTCCAGAGCGACTCTGTTCCGTTTTTTCAACCCCACAGAGTTTATAATTGCTGTGACAGTGAAAAAGTATCAAACTTTAGTACAAGACATTGTTGAAAGCGGAGTTAGTGATTCTAATATCAAGAAGGAAGCGAATTGTATGTCTCCGGAGAAGAAACGCTTCAAACTAGTGAATGATGTCTTGTGGTCTGGATTGAGGCATTGCGATAGAGGTAAGTTTACCTCACCTGCTTCATTCTGCCGTTACTATAAAGCGCTTACCATGAGTGACAGAGGTGAACACCTACGAATGTGCGGTGGTCATGAGAACTCATGACTGTTGGCTCCGTCAAGTAAAAGTTACAACGCTCAAGAAATAACCAACCAATCAATCAGTTAATTATTAATCAGTCGGTTGGGAAACGAAAGTGATTTACTGGGTTAATCATGATTTAAAATCTGTTCTATTACAGCCCTCCTCAAAACATTCATCTCTATGTAACAAGCTTTGTGTTTGCCGGTTTCTTCTATGCTCGTTTTCAGGGACTTTACTAGGAACTGTTTGATTTAGTACCAGTAGGAAAGTACAATTTGTTCTGTGAAGCACCTCTGCGCAGACCCCTTTTATACTGCATCCATCTGCGACACTCACACTAGTTACTTGGTCAGTTTCGTTAGTCTTGCCGAATTCCTGTTGAGTTTCATGGAACGGGAGGTGTTTCCACCCACCCGGAGACAAGTCTCTACCGCAATGCCAGCCAAGACGTCCATCCTCGAAGTTGAGTGATTATACCACATGTCTTATTCTCTCTTTCTCTCAATCTCTGGACCGACTTTAACACAGTGGTTCCGTCGGCCGCTTCCACAGAAATTAATCTTTCTAAGTCTTCAGAATTGAAAAAAAATATTGCGGCGAAAGAACGCTACTTAAATTTTGTCAGTAGTTTTATTCAAGTGGAAGAAGAAGTTTTGCGAACCGGGAACACGCCAGTTATATGTAGACAAAGTGACGCCCAAGTAAAGTAGAGGTAACTCTTGGTATTCAGTCGGTACGTGCTCTCAATCGTACACTCTCAACGGGTTCCAGACCAAAACTAATGAACCTTGTACCTTGGTAGACACACAGGCCCACCAAGGTCATGTGCGATGCTCTCTCTCTCCAGACACCTGTTCATTAAGCTGCCACCATTTTTCCAGACAGCTCGGCAACGAGGTAGACGAATTTTGGTTACCTGTCAAAATAGTAGTTCTAACTTGTGGTTTTTTTTCAAACTCTTCAGAGCCGTACGACTCCGACGGTTCGGAGAGTTTATTTTGTCCGCCATTTGGGTTTCGAATGTTAGAATATTAGCGCTACCAGTTTATAGGTCAAGAGTAATGTTTGTTTAGATGTCTTCATGTAATTAACCTGGTAGTTCGATGTGTGAAAACAAATTTATTTTCTGGATACTGAGAAGATTCTGTATTTCAGTATGGAATTCATTCTGCCAGATATAGATCTCCAACCGCCACCACAAAATGCAATGTCTAGGGGGGAGACTCCCTCGGGAGGGTGGGGTTGAGCGATACCAACAGTATCCCAAGCTTTCTATCAAAAACTGATGAATTCCTTGGTAGATTTCAGGAACCTGGTTTAGATTTTTTAAAATGGATATTACCTGAGCACTTTAGATTTTCAGTAATTTTGTAAAGTTCATTCACATATGCTACCGAAATATGGTGAGTTTGGCGGGGACGTATCAGAATTTCGATGCATTTGCCGGTAAATGATCAGATGGCTCCCTATCCGTTCATTGAGCCGTTTCGTCATTAGTCACCAGGACGCCCTCAGTGCTCGGCTCATCACGAAAGTTTGAGAAGGGGTTCCCAAACTCGGCGTACAGATCAGCGATACTCGGTCGACAGCCACGGCGAACCTGTGTGGTGATGTTGTCTGAGCCCTTAGGAACTAAGCGCTGTTCGACCTAGCTATTAGGATCAGCCTGACACGACAAGTTGTCTCGAAGGCGTATTCTAATGTAGCCAAAAAATTCGGGGAACCTAAAGTTCTTGAGTCACAACATTCTGCTCTTCAGACTGATTGCATTCGTCTCAGCTATGAGACGTTTCATCAAGTAATGCCTTGCCAATGAGCACTGTTCAGTCGTCTCCAAATTCATGTCACAGTCGGTTTTGCGGGAGACTCATCTGGAACCCAGCTCAATCTCTCGTTGCTGCAACATGGGGCGGCCTGATGCAGCGCATTCATTTGCTTAAAAACATCATAAACGAGGGATTTTAGCTGGGTTCTAGGTGAGTCTCTCGCAAAACCAAAGTTGTTTGCAACTAAGTGTACTTCATTCCGTACAATTTGGTCTCAAGTAGAACGGGTTGACGGAAACTCGGGGACTGCGCCTACCTGATGAGCCCGAAGTGGAAGGGCGAAACCAGTCGTGGGTTGTCGAAAAATTTTCAGCAACATTACGCCTAGTGTATTACTTCTACTTATATCACATCCGTTCCTGCGGTTTTCAGGCATGCGACGAGTTTGTGTATCAGCTGTGCGTATGACTTGATGTTCAGCGTGACGGGGCACCTGTGTTAACACCGTGTGGCGTTCCGATTACACTGCCTCCTAAGTCATGAACAGGCTAGTCCGGCGCCAGACAGTGCCCCTTCTTTAGCTAGAGGGTTGCTTCCTATGGGAGATTTTTGTGGGGAAACAGTTGTGGCGTTTAAAATGATGTTAGTGAGGGTTCCTATACTGACAGATGTCTTTAACAGTTATTCTGTTCCTATAGAAAAGCATATCACACCGGCCCGGTTGTGTAGGTCACAGTCATCCGATCAACCCGAGATCACGTAACGTAAACTAGATAGTTGAGGGTAAATGTGCTTTCGTAATTTCGCTTCTAAGAGCTAACACGTTTATTCTCAGACCACGTATAGTGGTGCGATTCCACCTTTATTGGACGAAGAGATTTCTTGTGAATATTCCATTAGAAATATCATCAATTTTGAGTTCAATCAACATATTGAATTTAAACCAGATCTATCTATCTATCTATCTATCTATCAATCTAATCTATCTATCTATCTATCTATCTAATCTATCTATCTATCTATCTATCTAATCTATCTATCTATCTATCTATCTAATCTATCTATCTATCTATCTATCTAATCTATCTATCTATCTATCTATCTAATCTATCTATCTATCTATCTATCTAATCTATCTATCTATCTATCTATCTAATCTATCTATCTATCTATCTATCTAATCTATCTATCTATCTATCTATCTAATCTATCTATCTATCTATCTATCTACCTATCTATCTATCTATCTATCTATCTAACTACCTATCTATCTATCT
>NW_008751667.1:1590155-1603116 GCF_000715545.1 Opisthorchis viverrini
ACTGTCCAGGAAATATATCCATCTGTTTATCTATCTATCTATCTATCTATCTATCTAATCTATCTATCTATCTATGGATATATTTCCTGGACAGTTATCAGTAAAACGTTAATCGTCCAGTCATAACACCCTTTCGGTGCATAGCTGCCGCGCCACCCGAACAAAGAACTAGGGCAGAGATACTGTCAAGTTACCCAGGCTAGGACAAGTGAGGTCGAGATACAGAGGTTGGATTTGAACCAGGGCCCTCCCGGTGAGTAAGTCTGCGTCTTAGTCACTAACGTATCTCGAGCTAGTAGACGAAATAAGTGAACAAGTTCGTTGGGAACAATGAAAAAAATAACCCTTTACCTACGCCTTTCACTCAAGGAAAACAGGCAACCGCAATGGTTGATCCGGACAAAATAAATAAATCGTTGCTTTTAAGTGGCATCAAGCCCAATGAATTTTTAGTGCCGTCTGAATTTGGAGGTCATCAATATGAATCCTATCTATGTATTGTAAATCCTTTGTGTTTTATCTTCTGCTGTTTCCGCTCCAGTTCCTTAGTGCCGGAAAAGTCTCGTCAGCAAGGAACGCAACAACTTTATTGCCAACAAGCAGGTGCAATAGTCACAAGGGACCTTGCGCTATTTGAATGGCACTTGTCATCGATCCATGTTGTTGGTAGATTGATTTATCGATTTTCTGGCCTGGATGCTTGCCGGCTTCCTTACTGAGATTTTCGTAAAGTTTGAGAATCTCAGTAAGTTTCGGAAATCCTGGGGTTATTTTCAAGAAACTGACCTTCCCAGTTTTTGGCAACTCGGTCTACGGATTTAACTGTTCATGCAGGTGAACAAACACTGACTTATCGACATTGTTAGAAGAAATATCATGGTCAAGTGGCACTCCAGAGATAAGGTTACAGACGAGGATCAGACAGGCGAATTTCTCATACCACAAACCGAATAATAAATTCTAGGCAGTTTGGTAGTGAGAGTCCGAAAAATCAGATAGTATATCTGACGTAAATTGTAAAGTTCCATATTCGCAGTCAGTGCCGAAACACTTGCTTGCTTGTTTCTATCTGGCGGCTATCAATAACATAGAAAAAAGAAACAAGAAAGGCAACGCGAAATGGAACAATAATTCGATCTTGAACTCCGTTCAGATGCTTGGTGCTTCTCCTTACATGGGTGAACTGCAGGAGCTCAAATGAATGAATTCTTTGCCCTGAAACTTTGTGAGGGTCACGTGACGGACTTGCTGCATCAGCCTCATCAGAAAAAAGTGTTAATCTTTGACACCGAGGGGAGACATGCACCATTAGACGCATTTCGTACTTTCAGAGGCTTACAGCTCTTAGAATCCAGCAAAATTCAATTAAAACTTTTTAGAAAAGCATCAAAGACTGTGATTCCCTCGCGAATAGCCTCAAAAGGTGTTGATATATATATACATATATATATTAGAGAGAGAAAGGTGACGCAAAAGGGAACCGCACTGTACTTTGACACATACATGCCCTCAATGTGAGCAGCGTTCACCCATCCCTAGCACTAGAGCAGCAGAAAAATAAATGGACAGAAACTGACGGACTATCATTTGACATTGAGCCGAGTAACGGCATGCATTTCAATATGAGATTCCCGAGATATACAATAGGCTGATCGTGGGAAGTGCAGTGCCTTCACGTCCTAGGAGCGTTGTGAAGAGGAGACAACCTCCCAAAGACGATCATCTCCCATAAAGTCGATTGTTCGTGGGGTTGGGCCTTAAATGAAGCTCTTTTCAAAGAACCATTACTAAAGCTAAAAAACAAATGTTACGATGCTCTATTGGCCTCATATCAGAGAAGAGTTGACCGTGTGACCTACCTTCAAGTTAAATTCTCATGGTTTCTTTTTGTCTGTTTACCTTTGACCTAACAATCCTCTCGTTGAAAACATGTGCTTACCCTCGTGTATCCTAGGAATCCTTCCTAACTTTTGATATGGTTCACCAAGAACAAATCTGATGTTTCCAGCAGTACATAACTCAAAAACACTCGATTAGAAACTAGTTCACATTCAGGCAGAGTCCCTATACATGAATTAGATCCAAAAATAACGTTTAACGTCAAGGAAGACTGAAGAACGGCCCGGATATTCGAAGCCATATTACTCGATGGATGTTTGTCGAAAGATGTCAGACAAAGAGTTTTTACTGAACTCAAATGCAGGTTGTCATCTTCCATGTTTTTATGAGGATTATTGTCAGCTAAAACAGCTTTCCATTTATGTTAGCAGTCACTCATTGAGTGGTATTCAGCGTGTTTACAGGTCCACGAAAGGTAAGGTGCCACAAGTTGCTGAATCTACGTCTATCAAGCGGCCCGTTTTCAGATTGATTTACACAGGAACGGTCCGAATGAAGCTCAACGCATTCAGCACACACAGACTTTATCGATCTACTGCATCCGTTCAGTGTAGCTCACAACACCCTAATCAATAAGCCCAAAAGGGCTTGGATTTGAACCATGTGATCGAAGCTTGTGATGTTTCTAAAGGCTTGTGAAGAGGAAAAAAGTGAAGTTCACTGTGGGATTTTGTGTAAATAGAGAGAAGTCACGTGCTGAATGAACACAAATTTCACTGAAAGCTTGTGTCAAAAATCAATAAGGCAAAGTTAGCATCTTTTACCTTAAAACACGTTGAGATGATTGACATAAAAGTCAAGCAGCTGTAGAAACTTGCTGAAAAATGCAGGTAGGATAGTTTTTTTTATTTCCACAGTCTCTCTTCGAAGTCTGTGATTTTTTTATTTGAAAAGTTATATTTCTGATGTCGCCTTGTACACATTTGCGAAAATACTCAGTTTACATGGAGACAAACATAAGCCTCACAGGGTTTTCAATCAATTGGAAAATGTTTGGACTGCCTTAAAACCCAATCAACCTACTTACTTACTCACTTGGCCTGACGAAACTTTTGTGTCAAAAGCGAAACGTTGCCCAGCAATAAATCCACCGATTGTTTACCAAACCCCTCTGAAACCTCAGAGGGTTTCTTTTCAAATTCCTGAAAGTGAGTAACAGCAGGCAGAAACTTTAAAAACTCAGTCCGAAACATAAAAAATAGGTTATCCATTGAGGATGGCAAAGGCAGGTGAAGTCGAGTAGTAGAACCTGGTGATCGACCTATCCGTGTAACCTGAAAGTTAATTTCGCAAAGCCCACAATCCATAAAGTTGTCCAGTCTTGTAGAAAGGTACCAGCGACAGGTCGCTGACCACGGTCGCTTCGTCCTTCCAAGTCGGTCTCATCGAGTAGACGCAGTCTCCGTGTTTCCATCAAACTTATGTTCTACTTGAACTCAAAATGTACGGAATTAGCGAAATGCACTCACTTGCAAACAAATTTAGTTTTGCCAGAGACTCGCCTGGAATCCAGTTGAATCTTTCAGTCGTGGGCTGTCAAAAGCTCTTCAGCGACCTTATGAGTAGTGTATTACGTCTATACATGTATCGCGTACCGACTGAACATGAGACAGTCTAGTGCAGCACGTTCAGTTGCTTAGATACATCATAAACAAGAGATTCAGCTGGGTTCCAGGTGAGTCTCTCGCGAAACCGCATTTGTTTCCAGATGAGTGTTTCTCTAATGCTGAGTATGCTTTGTTAGTAAAGCTTCGCAAGAATGATCATCATATAGAGTAAAAATGGGAAAACTACAAACTGTAATCAGACCATAAGATAACAGGACTTTACAAACAGCATGGTGGAGTTCACACAGCAGAAGGAGGTAAATTACTCAGCAATAACCTTTCTATTTTCAACTCAAATGAATTTCATTGGTAGTGTGAGGTGATCTGATGCTAAAAATGGCTTTATATCCTCGAGAAATAAACTCATTTGCAAATCAATTTGGTTTTCACGAGAGACTCAAATGAATCTCCCGTTTATGGTATTCTACAACTGAATGTGCTGCACACAGGCCGCCTCATGTTTCAGTTGGCTGTCGAAGAGTTTTCAGCAACCTTGTGAGTAGTTTCCTTTATGGCTCTATATCCTGTTTAAGTGCGAGTTAGTCTCAATCAACCGCTCCTATCTGAACGGTCAAGTGTTCGAACTACTAGCCGAGAAGTCGTGAGGCCGAAGTTTACTGGAGTTTCGAGGGATGCTTCCTAGCTGTACACTGCCATTGTGCTTTTCAGCACAGATTAGCTACACTTACAGGATGACATGTCAGTTCAGCTGATTCTCCCTGAGAATGAACTGTGTTGCATCCTTTCTTGGGAATCAGAGGATGCCAGCATTGGAAACAGGGAAGCTCTGTGGACAAGGCCGTTGTTTCTTGAACAGGCTTCTCCAGTAAAGAAATTGAAACTGATGGGAATCCCATGAATCCGTACTGCATCAACTGACTTATCCCGTTGTCCTTCCTACGGATTTTTATTCCACGTCACATGACATGAACTTGCACGTTGTCTGGCCAGCGTCCTTGATGCAAGTTGCCTGTACTTCAAACATGAGTTGCATATCTACGGTCATAAATCACTCCATGACGTCAAACTTATCAATACTAAGAGATGACCACAACTGCGATCACCGGCCTAGTGTGTCACCCATACATGGTGGGCCCAGGAACACCACCAGCAGATGGCAAACCCAGAGGCCACCACAAGTGGACCGCACCGTACAGCACCAATTGAAGGTTCGCGTACATAGAATTTGAGTTGCAGTTGAAAACGAAGACGGACCAAACATATGCTGGTGGAGTGGTGGTAACACTTCTACCTCACACACATATAAGGCGTCTGGGTTCGAATCTCAGCACAACCAAGGATACGCAATGTGGATGAGCTCCAATATGAGCGAAACTCGAGTTCGCTGCTTCCCCTATTTGACGCAGTCTAAGCAGAATAACTGGACTAAGGCAGGATGTTTGGATTAGAGCTAGATGGACGCGAACTTGATTTTTTCGTATTCCAGAATGGAAACAATGATAAGCAGGTAGTTCACCGACCGAACCCAGGCTTACCATGTTTCAACCATTCACAAGTTATCAGCAATTTATGGAAACCTGCTCAGCCATACGCCATGGAGTGGTGTTTGGAAGGTCATGCTTGAATAGACCTTCTCGGCAAGCTTACTGCATCATTTTACTGCCAATATAGTGGCCTACGCTACTGATGTAACCGGCGAGTAGTATATACTCGCGTTTCGAAGCCCCCACCACCCAAGCTAACTGACAGTTGGTTTGAAAATTGTCAGGCTATACGCCCTTCCAAGTGGCGCCTGGGAATATAGAATTCCTTGGTCTGCGTAAAAGATTTTTTCATTTTCGTATCCAAGACTTTGCAACCACTTTTTTCGTTTTCCACAGTGCATGACTCCCCATCAAAAGACGCTCTTCTCATCACCATTATTTCGCCTTGTCGTTTTTTTAAAAAATACTGGATACCGTTCTGGAGACTGGTCGGTTTCCAGTTCTGGATTTGTCGGGCGTATTGTATGACCCGTCTAATCTTCCGCTATACTAAATGCGATAAAACTGGTAAGTTGCAAGCCTAACCGGTGCGACCCACACCGACGGACGTGGTACCGGCCCAATTTTGAGTTGAAACTTGTCTAAATCTATTCTCATTTGGTCACGCCAGATCAAAGCGCGCCTCCGGTGAACAGCTAGTGTTTACCAAACGATGTGAACAACTGCGCACGCCACGCCGCACAGAGCCATTTGACCATGCTGCAAGTGAGTAGCGTTACAAGGCAAGCTTCCCAGGTGCATTTCATTACCTTTAATGTTGAGATGGACGATTGATAAGTTATTTGGGAATCTATACCAGATTTTGCAGAAGAGCTCAACAGAAGGGATATGCACTTGGAGAGAAAAGGACTTCCGAGAAGGGAACTATATTGTTATTTTGAGGAGGAGCTCCGTGCCATAACGGGAGAGGTGTGATTTCGATGAAACCTGAGAGAAATTGATGAATAACGCTCGTCCACTGTTATACCGTCACCTTTGGATCTGTTGATGGTATGTAACAAGTCATCGTATGTTGGCCGGCTGGTGTTATTCCCTCAGGTCTACTTCAGCCAAGAGCTCGCGTGGGACATCGCGTTTGGTTCTCCTCTCGAACAGTCCGCCGCTCGGCCCTTCGGAGTTTTGACCAGCAAACCCGATTCTGAGGCCAGCCAATTAGTTCACGTCCTTACAGGGAGATCGTTTTTAATGGATTCCATCATGAACAAACATATGTATCTGGCACTATAACCAGAGTTGGTGATCGGTCGTGATTGTACTGACAGGTACCCGTGATTAGTTGAAGCCTGAATGTAACACTATGCTTCATTGAAGCTTCGATGGGTTATGGATGGATTGCAAGCACGCGGAGGACCTTTGCTGACCGTCAGTTGACCTAAAAGTGATGTTAGTACAACTCATTTGAGCATAAAAAATGTGGAATCCCGACTTCATCTTTCCTCAGGTCCTCAGTTCACCACAATAGAACTCTTCCTCTCTTCCGCACCACTTTTCCGTGAAGCCACCGACGATCGGGCTACTAAAGTGGCGATTGACTTCCGTCTGTAGGATAACGTTGGTGATGGGAAGGCACTGGCTGAAAAATGAAAACAAAAAAGATATTTCTAGCAGCCAGAACAGTGTTGGCGCCTTTCAGACAAACAAGAGCGTGGAAATTTGCGAATTTTGCAAGTGCCCATGGACATGGTTGCAGTAGGCAGATTAAAAAACCCTCTCATTCGCACACCAATTTGGTTTTGACGGGAGACTCATCTGGGACCCGTTCGGCTGTAGCACCCTTTCGGTGCCTAACAGCCATGCCACCAGAAGGAAGCACGAAGGCTGGGATACTGCCAGGTTGCCCAATCCTAGACAGGGGAAGTTTAGAGGCAGAGGTCGGGTTCGAACGACGAACCTTCCGGTCAGTAAGTTCGCGCTCCAACCACTTGAGCCATCTCCTTAGCAACTCAGACCGCCTGATGTTTCAGTTGGTACGATATTCGAGATATCGTGATACATGTATAGACCTAATACACTACTTATACTGAATGGCTCTTTTTTAAGAAACAGCCAGACTGGCTTTATATCGCACCGTTTCCCACTCCTGTGGATATATGTCCTGCATGCCCGCGTCAAGTGTTAGCTCCTCTCGTGACCTTAAACGAAGATTACAGATTTTGGATTTACCTGGAGGTTATCGAAGGTTTGTCGTCCTTGAAATCGATATCCGTTTTTCGGTTGACTGAAGATAGTTGTCTCGAGATGTGAATATCTTAATTTCGTCAAAACTGACCAGCTGGATGATGAGTGGTTTTGTTTCAGCACGTATGAGTCCTTCGTGACTGTTCCAAAGGAGTTTCGCATGGACATTTTTAAAGTAAAACGCGCAAGAACACGTTGACTGTCGAATCTCGGGTTTCACCGTAGTGAAGCACACAGCACAGCAACCTCAAAACCAGTAATCTTATCTGCACACAAACAGTGCTGCCATATAAAGTCGTGGTTTTCAGCTTGTTGGAATACTCTGCTAACTTTAGGGGTCCGCTTTTAGCTCACATTCACTCGTTTGGAAATTGTGAAACAAGCTTTAGAACTGTTCAAACGACGAGACATTTAACGATTGTCTAGCGATAAGTAAGCGCCACGACTTGTCCTTCTAAAGATGCCTCGGGTCAAATTTCGACGGTCTTGTGGTTGATGCCCTCGGACGATTCGAGGAGCATAACTAACCAAAGGGAAACTACTACTCACAAGGTCGCTGAAAATTCTTCAACTTACTTGGGGTTATTCAGGTAGGCGCCTTTTCAGTCAACCTGAAATCAGACAGTGAACAGTAATCAGTGAACAACTGTAACATTACTCGTCGGAGAGACAGTTTTACATGAACAAATGATTGTCGTGCAATGTCAAAAATGTTCCAGTGTGGCTGTGGACTACCGGCACGTTAGTTTCGTCTCTGCAATTGCTTGAAGAAGAAACCGAAAAGAGCTCAAACTGGACGGTAACTGTGAAGCTCATTTGTTTCCGTGCATTTCACTGCAAGTTTTTCGCAGCCAATTTTGGCAAGCTTTGCAAAATGCACTAAAGTACAGTGGATGACCTATATTGAATGTCTTATTATTTTTATGGATGGACCGACCACACTGCAGCTTTTTATGACAAAAGGGCTTGACAACGTACTAACCTGAGGTCAGTCATTTTAATAAACGGGTCACACTGGAGGTTGTTTCACCTGCGTAAATTCGTTACATCCGGCCACTCGTGGGAAACAAACGCCAAATAGATGGTTTCAGAGTAGCCTTCGTTATAAGCTGGGACACTTGGTGCGTTCAGGTTTGAATGCTCGACCACCCTCTGAGTCGGTTTGATAGCATGTGTCAACTCCCGGCTTACAGAACGCTCAGCTTTTTTTCCTAAAACAAATCAGGATGAAGTTGTCCAAACTTCGTCACTCGCTATTTTGGCACAACGGTGAGCAACAGGTCGTTGTATCTGAGCCTTGGTCACATTGTACTGATACAATCATGGTTTATTTGACCCGAACAGTGTATTTTCGATAAGCTTCCATTGTTCCTAAAAGTTTCCACGATAGTGGAGGTTGATAAGTCACGCGCTGTTTCGATTATCGACCCAAATTTAAGTTGGCCAGCTGACTAACGCGTGGTTGGCTATGTCGACTTGAGTTTTACTCACTTCGGTATGGCTTTCGTTGGACACGCGAACCAATAAGACAGTTTCAGCAACTGAACAAAAATTCAATGCGATACCGGGTTTAAAACAGTTATTCGCACCTCAAGTGCAGCTTGTCTAATCAGGCTTGCCCATCAGGTTTGAACTCGAAAAAGACGATAAACTGGGAACAGGCTTTAAATTTTGGCGCATCTGCATAGGTATAGTTTGGAGATGAAACCAAAGCAGCCTCCGGCTGTAGCAAGATGTGGTCATGGGGTGAAAGTTCAGCTCAACAGAATGAAGGGTTCAGTTCAACTTTACTGTATTCATGGAACGAGTTCACGGGAAATGCTGTTAGATGAATCCACTCCTCTCATACGCATGAAGCCCACAGGATAAAGAAGACACTTTTAGAGGTTCCTTCAGGAAAAGAAAACACTTTCCGGTCCATTCCTTGAGGGGAGATTACTACTAGAAAAGTAAAATGGATAGAGCGGATAGTGTATAAAATCGCTTTTATTTGTCAACAAATCTTGGGAGGTTGTTGAAAAAGCATCTTACATCTTCAGTCTGGTTTCAGCTGTCAAGGGGTGAATATACGTCATCAAAAGCCCAGCGGTCGCAAGTTTAGCGTAAAAATCCGCACAAACCTTTTAAAAACTCAAGCAGCAAAACTGGAATACCGCATAAGAGAATGTAAAAGGAAGGGACTGTCCAAAAGACTCCTGGCATTTTATTCACTCGCATTAGATCACTTCTGACATGTGTTGGAGATTTGGGCTTGGAAGTCTGCAAACGAAGGAATGATAAGCGATTTCCCACGGAGTGTACCACATCAAGCACAAAATGTCAATCGAGAAAGGCATCGACAAAAAACACGCGGCACAAACATATTGTAGTTACATGGAGAGAGAGAGAGAGAGAGAGAGAGAGAGAGAGAGAGCAAAACTGAATCACTGACTTTAGTCTTGAAAAGCTCCAGTTTAAAAAACAGTTTTGCTGGACAAGGCAAAGCAGATAGCTCGATGTGAATTGGTCACAGGTTGTTGAACCAAATATGTAAGACTGAAATGAAAGCGACTGAACGTCCTTCAGAACCACACTCCTGCTTCCCCTCACTCCACACAGTCATTATGCGCCCGTCTGAAACTATGTCACCCTCTATTCGATGCCTCCGAATGAAGATCAGGTAAGGTGGGCACCCTCAACCCTTCGGAGATAAGGCAGTCTAGACTTTGGAGAGCATTTTCCAGTTCCCTTGTTATCCGATTATGACCAGGACTAGAGGTTGATCACAATTTCCACGAGAGAAAATATTCTACCCATCACGCCGGGAATTTCTGGCTTTTCTCCCCGAAAGTTTCAACCCTAGGCAGATATCGCGGATAAATAGATAAGGAGATATGCAATCGGAAGACGCAATTCATCTACCAAAAGAGGCGATATGACCAACTCTCACAAACCAGGACTATCAACTCACCTGTTCCATGGTGTTCACTGGTGCACTCTGGACCAGGATCGGAAAAGAGCGATCCTGAACTACCGTTGCGTAGTAGTTAGTACGGCATAGATAGTAACTTTTCCATACACATTGTCCGCGTTATACTGAGATGGTTCATTCAGACCTCAGACATGGAGTCTCCCGCGTTGCTTTCCGGCGCGCATGTAGCTGAATGAGGTGGCCTTCGGTAGATGTGGCCAACCACTAGTAAATTACACATAGAGCTGTCCAGAATCTGAAGTATGAAGCTGTGAGTCTGATTAGGCGAATGTGTCAGCCTCGATAGTATGTAGTTTCTCGTGATATTCGTCTGCTGATCAGGCTTCGACGGGTATTAAGTCATCTTCTGTCGACGGTAAATGAACACCCAATTGAGCCAGGATATCGGCTGGACCGAAATAGGCGATGGTTCCCGTCAAACAGTGAGACTGAAACCACTTCTGCTCCGTGTTTTATTTCCCCGTACACCGTAATAACTTTTGAGTGTTGATCACAATACCAAATTCTGGCTACTTTAAGCTTCTGTTTTCGAAAAACCCGACTTTTTGCGAAATCACTCACTAAAATGTTGGTGAGTTGGCATTCTCGTTGCGGCAGTGATGATCCAAAAAACTCGTCCGCCATCATGATGAGCGATATTGAAGAAAGTAGCCTCGCTCCTTTGTGGTAATAAACTCTCGCACGAGAGAAACTTTCTACAACGGCTTCAGGCAAAGTTACATTAGAAATTGCAATAAAATGGATGTAACCTTCGTCTGCTTCAAGTTTACGGAGTCTCGAGAAGAACCAACTTTCAGAACAAAAACGCTGCTATTCCTCTATGATCTAAAATGAATTTTTCCTTCAGTGGTCGTCATCAAGTGAGAACAAGTTTACGCTCGAGAAGAACCAACTTTCAGAACAAAAACGCTGCTATTCCTCTATGATCTAAAATGAATTTTTCCTTCAGTGGTCGTCCGTCAGTGAGAAAAATAGAGATTGATTCCCCAGTAATCTTCATCATAATGGACATCAATGTTCAACACCAATGCTTCGCCACCGTACATTCATGATTTATTTGAAAGCCTAATTGAAAAGAAGAGAATAAAGGTGGACGGGGAAGGAACTTGGTGTTAGCTTACTACAATCATCCCCAGGTGCCTACAACTCCATACACCCATTCAGCCAATGTGGATATGAAGCTGACAACAAGAACTTTACTGACATCGGTTGGCAGCCATATCTTGCAGTGTCTCCCCAGGAACGCGGTCCGCTTTCATGAGCTGATGAGAAACAAATACATTCACTCACACCCAAGCCTGGTGGTCTTGAAAAAAAAACACCCCTGATTTCTTGTTCACCACTGCTGGTCAGCGTTGCCAGATCAACCGATATGAGACTTTGTCTGCTCGCCATCCATCTACTTGAAGAGGGTGCTAATCAGGCAGATCACAGCCCACCCAAGATCAAACTGTGGAATTCGCAGTGGTATATGTCCACTTAAATTGTCAAGGTGTCATCCGAAAACCTGCGACATTGATGGACACCTGTAACTCATCGGCATCAACAACACTTTACGGCCATCAGACTCAACATACCAATATGGTTTCGGTTAGACACCAAATGAAATTTACTCATGAGTGGCAGGTTTGTCGTGAGAATCACTTGTAGGTTTGACAGTTTGTTGTTCACCAGTCAGAGTGAGAACTGAAATATTAAATTTCAATTCTATCTGGTCTGTGGGTTTTTTAATTCGCCACCCGTTCTGTTGTCTTACTGGACACGGAATTAGAACGCCACTCTTGGCGATCCTGGGGACTGTAACTCTTGCGCACTTGTTTGCGACTCCTGGGGAAGAGCACACATTGACGAAAATGTATGTTTTTGCACTCTCTTCTTCTGTTCAATACAGACCGAATGGATGAATGATTCATATATGTAAAACAAAGACAAACCGGAGTCGGTGGATCAAAGTTTGAAAACTGTTCACGTCCCGATCGATTGGTCTGAGTGACCAGCGGTCACGTGAGCAGGCCAAGGAAGACTCAGTAAGCGGAAAACCGTTTTCTACGGGAAAGAGATGATTAACTTTCATACCCGGACTAACCATTGAAATCATGATTAGGGAGACTAAATAGAGACTGAAAAACCATTGCCAACCAATGTTTGTCTAAACGAGACTACCTGTAAGGCGGTTTTCGCAAACTTTTTTTTACAGAAAGTACTCGCAGATTTTTGAGGACACGTAATCAACATGTCAACAAGGTTGGCTCAGCAAAATGATTATTTATGTGCTCACTGGCAAAGTGTTTGCATCGCAAGTACAATATCCTAACATCGGACAAGCGATCAACTGTGCCACCAAGTGACAGATTACACAGCAACAAACTCAGGGCGATAGAGTCCAGCCAGTCTGTTATATCTGACTGCTGTTCCCGCTCGAGTGCCTAGTGTCGGAAAAACACTCACCAATAAGGAACACAACAGCTTTATTACGAATAAGCGAGTGCGTGCGAGTACAACACTTACAAGGGACCCAGCACTATTTGAATTTTACTTTCATCGATCCAGGCTGTTCCTGAATTGATTAAGTGATTCACTGGCCTGGTTGCTTGTCGGCTTTCCTATTGAGATTTTGGGGGATAACTTGGAATGTCAATAGGTTCCGGGCGTTCTGAGTTTGCTTTCAGGAATTTGACCTTCCGATAACAAGGTGAGGGCTTTGTGTCTGACACAATCTCCGGGTTCATAAATGGTATCAGCCACTTATCGCGTTTATTTATTTTGGAAGCAACTTGACTTGGGCCAAGGATGGAAAGTCG
>NW_008751667.1:1605163-1622601 GCF_000715545.1 Opisthorchis viverrini
AATTGCGATAAAGTGGATGTAACCTTCGTCTGCTTCAAGTTTACGGAGTCTCGAGAAGAACCAACTTTCAGAACAAAAACGCTGCTATTCCTCTATGATCTAAAATGAATTTTTCCTTCAGTGGTCGTCATCAAGTGAGAAAAATAGAGATTGATTCCCCAGTAATCTTCATCATAATGGACATCAATGTTCAACACCAATGCTTCGCCACCGTACATTCATGATTTATTTGAAAGCCTAATTGAAAAGAAGAGAATAAAGGTGGACGGGGAAGGAACTTGGTGTTAGCTTACTACAATCATCCCCAGGTGCCTACAACTCCATACACCCATTCAGCCAATGTGGATATGAAGCTGACAACAAGAACTTTACTGACATCGGTTGGCAGCCATATCTTGCAGTGTCTCCCCAGGAACGCGGTCCGCTTTCATGAGCTGATGAGAAACAAATACATTCACTCACACCCAAGCCTGGTGGTCTTGAAAAAAACACCCCTGATTTCTTGTTCACCACTGCTGGTCAGCGTTGCCAGATCAACCGATATGAGACTTTGTCTGCTCGCCATCCATCTACTTGAAGAGGGTACTAATCAGACAGATCACAGCCCACCCAAGATCAAACTGTGGAATTCGCAGTGGTATATGTCCACTTAAATTGTCAAGGTGTCATCCGAAAACCTGCGACATTGATGGACACCTGTAACTCATCGGCATCAACAACACTTTACGGCCATCAGACTCAACATACCAATATGGTTTCGGTTAGACACCAAATGAAATTTACTCATGAGTGGCAGGTTTGTCGTGAGAATCACTTGTAGGTTTGACAGTTTGTTGTTCACCAGTCAGAGTGAGAACTGAAATATTAAATTTCAATTCTATCTGGTCTGTGGGTTTTTTAATTCGCCACCCGTTCTGTTGTCTTACTGGACACGGAATTAGAACGCCACTCTTGGCGATCCTGGGGACTGTAACTCTTGCGCACTTGTTTGCGACTCCTGGGGAAGAGCACACGTTGACGAAAATGTATGTTTTTGCACTCTCTTCTTCTGTTCAATACAGACCGAATGGATGAATGATTCATATATGTAAAACAAAGACAAACCGGAGTCGGTGGATCAAAGTTTGAAAACTGTTCACGTCCCGATCGATTGGTCTGAGTGACCAGCGGTCACGTGAGCAGGCCAAGGAAGACTCAGTAAGCGGAAAACCGTTTTCTACGGGAAAGAGATGATTAACTTTCATACCCGGACTAACCATTGAAATCATGATTAGGGAGACTAAATAGAGACTGAAAAACCATTGCCAACCAATGTTTGTCTAAACGAGACTACCTGTAAGGCGGTTTTCGCAAACGTTTTTTTACAGAAAGTACTCGCAGATTTTTGAGGACACGTAATCAACAAATCAACAAGGTTGGCTCAGCAAAATGATTATTTATGTGCTCACTGGCAAAGTGTTTGCATCGCAAGTACAATATCCTAACATCGGACAAGCGATCAACTGTGCCACCAAGTGACAGATTACACAGCAACAAACTCAGGGCGATAGAGTCCAGCCAGTCTGTTATATCTGACTGCTGTTCCCGCTCGAGTGCCTAGTGTCGGAAAAACACTCACCAATAAGGAACACAACAGCTTTATTACGAATAAGCGAGTGCGTGCGAGTACAACACTTACAAGGGACCCAGCACTATTTGAATTTTACTTTCATCGATCCAGGCTGTTCCTGAATTGATTAAGTGATTCACTGGCCTGGTTGCTTGTCGGCTTTCCTATTTATCTTGGGGTGTCAATAGGTTCCGAGCGTTCTGAGTTTGCTTTCAAGAATTTGACCTTCCGATAACAAGGTGAGAGCTTTGTATCTGACACATAATCTCTGGGTTCATAAATGGTATCAGCCACTTATCGCGTTTATTTATTTTGGAAGCAACTTGACTTGGGCCAAGGATGGAAAGTCGAGTTTTCATTTAATGTGGAACGCTTCCATATATATATATATATATATATATATATATATATATNNTTCAGTCACTCTCGTTCATCCAGACTTCAAATGTAGCAGATATTGAGTGCGAATTGTGGCAGGAACAGATGGAAACCTACATTAAATTTTGTAAGACACTACTTCTAAGATGCTGAAAATTCTTCAAAAGCCCACAACTGGAGTTCGTTCTTTCATTTTGGGCTCATCAGTTGAGCCTAGTCCCGAGTTTTCCCCAACCTTGCTTTCTGCTTGAACCCTAATTGTACAAAATTTGACAACTACACTCACTGGCACACCAATTCGGTTTTCAAAGGGGGCTTACCTGAACCCCAAATACATCTCACGTTTTCTGATGTTTTTCAACTGAATGTGTTGCACGAAGACCGCCTCATGTTTCAGTTGGCACGATATCGTAGAATATTTTCCTAAAGGAAACTACTTACAAGGTTGCTGAAAACTCTTCGACACTTCATTTGTAGTTGTGGGCTTGTAAGAAAACTACACAATTCATCTTCCATAGTCAGGGTATTCGTGAAATCTTCCTGTAGTTAGTGAGCTTCATAAATCAACCACTGAATTAACTGAACCGACCACGTAAAATGCTTCCGGTCCAGGAGGTGTCTTTCTCACAAGTTTTTAATCAGAATTTTTCACCTTCACAACATCCTTTCACCGGTATCTGTTCCACAAACCTGCTGGTCTCAAAGCAAATCCACACACTTATCCAACTGCGTGCAACAGTTGTTTCTCACTTGGTATTCGTTCCCAGGATGAACGTGCGGTGCCAGCGAAACCTGTTCTCACCTTATGGGTGGGTACGCACGTACGCAAGCACTGAACGTTAAGCAAACAATTAAATTGGTCTCGCCGTCGAAGGGATGCGTCGTGCCCACGTGGGAGGAAGAATGAGCGCTGCGTTGTTTACCGAGTCAACGCGGAGCGTTGAATTTCAATTTGCGCCGAGCTTCTGCGACCCTTCAGCAAAGTACGACCGATTCACCCCCCTTCAGCCTTGCGCACACCAACATCAGGAAGACCACACATGAGCTAAAACACCTCCAGGTAGATTGTTTACTTTTTAGCCACACGCACCAGCTCAAGCAGCTTGTGATGTTCTGACTGAATCCACTTTCAGCGCGGGTTTATCCACCCCCCCCCCCCACCAGACCACACCCCACACAGCGCAGGGTCAACCAACTACCACCTCGTAAGCTTCTAATTGACGAAGCGCACAGAAGAAACCCGCGAAAAACGTGTGGTTTGATTTTCTGCGGTGTTGGAGCAACAAGCTAGGGGGTTACACTTGGTAAATACATCCAACCATCTGTGTTTGCCAACGGAAGACTGGGTGAGACACACGAAAACGAGGGTGAGAATGGTAGGTGACACGGCAACAATCTGCCGGCTGGCCCTTGCCAATCGTTTGCACGTTGCAAATGTTTGCAGTTTTTTTTTTGCAAAATAACACTGTGATGGAGTCCACCTTTGTGAGGACTAACTAGGCTACAAAGTGTACCATCTATCTACCACTCAGCACTCAATAAGTGACGTTTACTGGACAACTATTGGTTCACTTTATTTACCTGCGGATAACATTCATTTTAACTCGAAGTTATCAGTCATCAGAAATCCATGTGTAAAAAAGTTCTTTTGAATGAAGAACACCATGATTGTAATGTACTCCTCGACAGTCCACGACCGGTTTCGCCCTTCTTGGGGCTCATCAGGTAGGCGCAGTCCCCGAGTTTCCGTCAACCTTATGTTCTCTACTTGGAACCAAATTGTACGCAATTAACGAAATACACTCCATTGCAAACAAATTTGGCTTTGCGAGAGAATTACCCAGCTGAATCTCTCAGTTTTGATGTTTCTAGGCATCCTGATTGGCTTTTTACTGGCAAAAAACGAGCGCACTGCATTTCCAACTTACCCTCAGTGACAGTGGTCTAAGGTGGTCCGCATACAAACTCACAATGTTAGGGTTTGATATGCAATTGAGCAGTGACAGCTGAATACCTATCCTAGGCTGATCGATCGTGGTAAAGAATGCCCTGACAGACCTGTTGAACACTACACACTACTGTTTAGACAGCTGGGCCTGGGGATCACTCGCCTCAACTGAGTCTACTATTGGAAGAACTCAAGTCACCAACAAACCAGTGAATTTCACCAACTCCGTGTCATCAAGAGTACAACCAGAACACGAGGCCGGTAGGGTTGACGTACCCCTCCCCGAAGTGCAAAACTGGCAGCAGGCCGATGAAGAGTTTTCAGCAACTTTGTGAGTAGTATGTTATGCAAAAGGTGAGTACCTTTCAAAGTAAAACATGCAACATTCAGGGATTAATTTATTACCCAATATGAACACGTAT
Source organism: Opisthorchis viverrini (assembly GCF_000715545.1). Taxonomy (NCBI): domain Eukaryota; kingdom Metazoa; phylum Platyhelminthes; class Trematoda; order Opisthorchiida; family Opisthorchiidae; genus Opisthorchis; species Opisthorchis viverrini. The sequence continues at coordinate 1,609,521 of NW_008751667.1, forward strand.
AAGTGATCAGTTCAGAACGCTTCACTGGGCTTGGTGAGGACGGAAAATTCACTTTTCCACCCTTTGAAGCACCCCCACTAATAGACAGTCTTCTGTTGAGGGGGCCCATTCACTATCTTCTTGTGTTTCAACTAGAGTACAAGTGTGAAAGCAGATGCCGGCATTGGAGCCTACCTGACTGTTTATCAGTAGTCCGTCTAAGGTAGCTGACTAGACCTTACTTTCAAACCACCTTATGATAACGTGAATCAGCTTCGGCGGACTGGATTGGTGAGATTACTCCTGGAATACAGCGCGCGAAGTGTTGATGAAGTTCAGCCATTTTTGACACCTTGCTGGCCGCCTTTTCGCTGATCAGGCTAAGGTCTGTAAAACCCTGTGCTCATATTTCACGCCTCGGTTCACACAAATACTGTGTATCGCACGCTACGAAATCCAGGATTAACGGTGTACGTTTAGCCGTCTCTGCACGGTCTACCCATGTAATCCGGATACTACTGACGGGACATGCGAGTAGTTTGTGGTAACTCCTCCTCGCGTCTAACGGTAGGGGGAGGATTATTAGAGAAATTATAGAACTACTGTGCACCGTTCGTTTACACTTGCGCGATGGTCAATGAATATCCACGAAAATTAAAGTAGGCGTGTGAGAATAGTCTGTTTTTTAGTAACCTTCCTGTCCAATAGTTTGTAACTGTTTAGTTGGTGTTTACTAACAGACAACTCTGCAGCAAAGAGAAACAGATTTGTGCGGAATTCCTAGACTGTCTGAACACTTCCCGACATTGGAAGTCAATCTTTCAGAAAGTGGGCAATACAGACTTCCATATAGGCGTGGTTCAACTTGACAACCCTGAATCGGATATACCTCCACCTCAGTGGACTAGAGAAGGGTTGCATCTGGCATGAGCTTGGTTGACAAACTATACATCGCACCGACCACCGCGCTGTCGATAATCATTAAGAAGTCTCAACAAATCCTTGAACAACTCGCTTGAAGCCCGATTCTTACATCTTGTGTAAGTCAGTTAGCCACCGTAAACTGAGTACTCGTGGAAGATCGGAATATCTATACAGGGAGGGCAAATTCTCTGAAAAGTTCGTCTTGCCAGAAGACTGGATACGTTTGCAAAGCGCTGAATGTTATACAAAAGATCGATGGACGGAAATAACGGCGAATAAGAGAACACCAGTACTAGTACTAGCAAAGTCATGACCGCACGAAAAATGCTTTCTGTTAAAACTCGCGAGTACACCGAGTTTGCTAATTGACCCTTTCAGACGGCCAACGTGAAGACCAAGTTTGAGAGATCCTCAACTACCCTGGAAGAGGTTCGCCAAACAATGAAGCGTGTGTTAAGGATTTTTTTTACATCATTTCGCAAGTTGTTTGTATCCGTTTTGGCGAGGTACTTCACTTTGTTGACTTTTTGCATAACGGGAGACATATCAGTATATAATGATCGGTAAATCGTCTGCCCAATCGACACAGAAATCAAAGTACTTGCTTACTTCTTCCCAATTGCTTTAGGACAGAAAAGTTCGCGCAAAGAGGTTTTTAATTTAATATAGGATGTGTTTGGCCACGTATGTCTTTAGATCTCAGTCTTCTGACAGCTTACGGTCACGTGATTTCTTGACTACCTCACCACTTTTGACTAAGCTGCTCATGTAGCAATGTTTTGATGCTCGATGGATCACAGCCCAAGCTCATCAATTTGGTCAGACCATACCACTCTTCAATCGTAGCGCGCTTTCGGATGAACGGGAAGGATCTCCTTGCGCATCTTTAGTTTCAGCGTACAGCAGTTGTCTTCAAGGAGACTAACAACTGGATAACGGTTTCGCATGCAAGAATTCATCAAGTATTTTGAGGAGCTCTGCTTGCTCGTTTATAACCCGGGAAACAACACTCGGCCGGATCAATGACTGCCGTAATCCTGTTCGCCTTCAAAAGTACAGCAAAAGAGGACCCCCTCTCCATATTCATGTGCCGATCTTTTGGACCATGGTCACACGCTTGATGGTGGACCTATGTGAACCTTCTCTGTATTCAAGTATCTGTGTTTTCACGTTCTTCTACCTGGTCAACCTTTAAATGAAGAATAAACCCGCACTGGGAGAACTGGAGTAGGGTTTTGTCAACGTATAGCTAGCCTGCGGAAAAACCGTGCTATGTCGTCCTGTTATATGTGAAAAGCCCAAGGCTCGGTGCTTGAACCAAGCCTACTTTTAAGACAATCAAGGATTAGTAGGGTTTTAAACGCAACCACGCTGTTTCGGTATTTTACAACCAGCCGTATTTAACTTGGCTTGCATCCTTTTCACAATTCTTGGCGGGAGTGATGCACCTGTCATGGTCGTTATCCGGAAAGGTGGTTGCAAACAGCTTGGTGAAACGTTGAAACTCTTCGCCTCCAGTCCACCAGTAATTTCTGAAGCTAGAAGCATAATTTTGCTGCATTCTCTGTGAATTTCACGACCGGTCGTCAGATGAGAGTAGCCGAACAACATGGGACAGTCTTGTAACCAGCTTATCCGCAGCCAGAAACTACTCACAAGGTTGCTGAAAACTTTTCGACCTTGTGAGTAGTTTTCTTTATGAAAATATACTGCAATATCTCGAATGTCGTGCCAACTGAGACATGAGGCGGCCTGTATGCGGCACATTCAGTTGTAGAACATCATAAACGAGAGATTCAGTTGAGTCTGTCGTGAAAACCAAATTGATTTGCAAATGAGTCTGTTTGTTGAAAACGAAATGTCACTCATGTTTGAACTCGAGGAAACTACAGTTCCAATTTTCCTCAAAGAACGGGCAACAAAGACGATCAGATGCAGTCTGGGCTTTGGGGAAAATGCGAAAGAAATGTGCGCGGTCTAACATCGTTGACCTCATTTGGCAATAGTAGGCCGAAATGTGGATCATTACACTAGAAGTTTTGCGAATTACCACTGACATATGATGAAAGCAAACTCGGACTTTTACCAAGGACTGTAATCTGTGAATCCGATTGAGATTAAGATTGGTTAAATGTCATTTAAATCGGTCACGTGTAAGTGGACCTCATTTCAACCAATCACGGCAGCCGTGGACCAATGTTTCGGTTCTTGCTGATTGGCAGCTACACTGGGTGCAGACGAAGAACACAAAGGGCAAAAAATCATCATTCCTGAGATTGTGATTCGTGAAGAAAACGAGGGGAAATCCCTATAGAACGAAATCACCAACAAAACAGTCCATGGTTCGAATTCAACCTCTCAGCATATAGGCTACTTTTGTTTAGGCTGATGCAACCTGGCAGTATCTCAGCCCTGTTGCTTTCTTCAGGTGGCATGGTAGCAATGCACCAAAAGGGCGTTAGAGCTGAACGATTACTATTGTTTAATGAAGACCGAAAGATACTTTTTCCGACGATATTTGGCCAGGCAAGTTCCACAGCCCCTGTATGTATGGTTCCAGACTAATCATATCAGTAGTTGAGGTCAGATTTGATGGCATAGGAACTCTCCGTAATGAGAACACTAATTGCTTTCCATTCAGTAAGCACAATTGGTGAACCTAAGTGACAGTTCGAAATAATGGGGCCAGAAATTTTGTGAATTTCAATGAATCAATGATTTTTCTACATTTTATTAAAACAGCGACTCAGAGACAAGGTAAAATGTGCGAAAACTGAACTGAGCCTCAAAATGCCGAAAAATTTGGCACATTTTGGTCAGTGTGTACAATTACCACAGGTAGATATCGTACGCATTTATGGGTGTTCCCAGGGAAGTGCCTGGAACATGTTTTGTATTTCGCAAAGGTGACAACGTAGGTAAACCACTACACCTATTTTGAATTCAAACTCAGCAGCATTGGAGTTACCTAATGAGTGCACACCAAGTTCAAATCTGGCAGCGGTCCGCTGGTGTGGGGAAGAAAGCCCTTCGCCACGAAGTTGTGAATCAGCAAACACCAACTACACCTTTATAAACTATTGGACAGGATAGTAAAAAAAATCAACATCCTCACGCGTCTTCTTGAACATTCGTGGATATTCAGTGACCATCACGCAAGACTGCAAAGCAGTTCAACTAATTCCGTTACAAGCCCCATGAGGTGCACCCTCCAATAAACGCAGGGAGGAGTTATGTGAAAGCCACATACTACTCGCATGCCTCATCAGTAGTATCCCGTCACACTGAGAGCAGATACTTGGGATAGGTACACATTACATACTACAATACGGTTAAGTGCTCACGCTATTAGTCGAGAGGCTGCGGGTTTGAGACTCTCTTGAGTTTTGTGTCAAGCGCTGTACAGTACTTCTCGGCTTTTTAACGTGGACTGGATTCACTTACAGGACAAAGTATCTATTGGACCATTCTGCCGTACTGCAAAACGACATTAATCGATTGGTTGTGAGCTCATAGCACAAAAGTGAAACCCTGTTGCCATAAGATATTCTGCCCGCTGAAACGTTGCCTTAATGTACCACGGCTAATGAAATCAAGCAGGCACTCATCTGGCTGTACGTTGAGCAATTCCTCAGTGTGTTCCGCTATGTTTTTTCTTATAAAACGGATCAGTGCTGTTTTACTTGAAGCTCATTGGTGTGTATTATTACTGACTGGGGCTATTTTTGTTCGCTTATAGCTGTTTGTTTTTTGAACTAATCTTCAGTGAAGCAGCTGCTCTCATTCGAGTTCAGGAGACTCAGAGCGAGAGACGGCTTGGAGAGAAGTTGCTATACGGCCTATCAACGCCATGCCATTGCACAGAAGGCCTTCTACCCGATTACCAGCGTTATTCTCGTAATCCCAGGGTTATTAACAACGATGATGGCTTTCGTAACTAGGGTACCCACCGCTGTCAGTCTGAATTCGTCAAAGTCATGTCAGGGTCAGAACCCGATTGAACGGTCACGTTCCTGCTATTTTCATGACGAAGGGAAGAAGGCCTTCGCTGCGAAGTGGTTTATTAGAAAACGCCAAGTGAACAGGTAGAGATTATTGGAACTCTCATATACATCTCGTCTACAGAAACTGAATATCCCTCTTCTCCTTAAACGCGTCTTCCTGAACTTTCCTGGATATTCACTGACTGTTACTCAAATGCAAGCAAATAAGACTTCACAAATTCCGTGATAGATCTCACTTTTCAAGAGACGCGAAGCGGATTTACGAGGAAACATACTACTCGCATGCCCCTATCAGTAGTATCCAGCGTTACAAGGGTAGTTCAGGGGACACTTACAACCATATTGAGTTTGGATACGCAGCTTGTCTAGCTAGCATGCTAGCTATTTATATTCATCATGCAGAGTGCCTATTGATGGGGCAAGCGGTCAAATATGCCAGCAATTTCGCTAGTGTTATCAAAATCTACCAGAGAGGAAATTTATGAAAAAGTGGAGGAGAAAAAAATTGACAGGGAATAACTTGAGTCTCCCATGAAAACAGAATTTGTGTGTGAATGAGTATGTCTCGTAATTTGATTCAATTTCGATTCAAGCCTAACATAATTTTGAGGAGAACGCGTGGAATACGCCTACTTGATGAGCTCTCAGAATGGCAAAACTAGTCGCTTGATATTGGAGAATTTTCAGCGACCTCATTAGTAGTGTATTTCGTCAACAATTTTATGAATTTACGGGCGGATGCCCAGGGTTGTCTGAAGAGATGTGTTATTTCAAAGAACTGTTTTGTTAAAAAATGATGACGTTGTGAGTTGTATGTTAAATCAGATCAAATTCATCTCAAATAAGGCCTCCGTTTCTGTTAGTAATTTGATATGCTGACCTTAGTGTCGTACTTACCCTTTTCTCTTTTTCAGTATGTGGGACTGGTAATATCTGGAGGCGCAGACAACAATATACGAATAAACTATTACTAGTAATAAACGAATAATAACGGTAACTGGTCACGGCTTTTTTGAGAATGAATCTGTGTTAGATAGATAGCAAAGCGTTGAGGCATGGGCGAACCAAAACAAAAAGCAGGATGCGCCTGTATCAGCATGCATGCCTAATGAACTTTACTCATCACACTTATGTTCTGATTCCGAGAATGTGATCCATTTTCGCGGTGTCTTTCACACGACGTTTGCTCAAACTAATAGGGACGCCTGTTGGAGGATAGTGAAGGTGCCTCCGAAGATAAAATATGTGTTGTTTATTCCAATCAGGTTTATTTCCCTAAAAATAATCCAAGAACGCTCGAAACCAGGTGAAACCCTCAAACTCCACCCAAGTCAAAAGAGCGAAGCCATCAAGTATCCGGGCCTAAAAAGCCAGCTTCCAATTGGTTGCTGAAGAAGTCATTTAGTTCGGCAATTTATGACCATGAAGTGTGTTTACCCAACGTCGATCGGACAGTCTGAATTTAAGGTCAGGTAATTTCTTGTTCCTTTTGAATTTCGCACTCGCTGGTTCGCGATAATGCTGCTGTGCTCCTTATTGACGAATCTTTTCCAAATGATCAGTTTGCCAGTTTGCCACGAATATACTTGTTTTACAAAGTCTCAGTTTTTTATTTACGCTCGATAGTTTGGTCAGGGGGGAGAGGTGAAAGTAGGGTGATCTCCTTGAAATCGAACCACTTGCAGAAAGTCTTCGACTGCCTTTTTTGGAAGCCATAATTTAATTGGTATAATTTTCGGCGAGGAAGAATCCGGCTGATTTAATACGTCAAATAAATATTATCTCTCTATAAGACAAGGTTAAAGTCGTTTGTTTTTTGAAAGCAGCTACAATACAATACAGGTTCAAATAATGTTGATGGATCTGTTTTTCGCACCTTGACGAAATCGGGTCTCGACAGCTTGTCACCGTGGCCCTTTCAGGCAGCATGAAATATATACTACTACTTATTGGACAAGCAGTCAAAAGTTACAAACGACATTGCTCGCCTCCGCTGTGTGCTTACCGTTGAAACTAGACCACACGGAAAGTATTGAAGGCATGATCAAAAATATGTCCAGCACAGTTGATTATGTGATGAAAATGGGGAGGAACAATATGCCGCTTATGATAATTGTGCATACTGAGTGTTAATAGTGTTTTACCCACGACCAAATGGTGATATTGCGTCTAGGCAGCATGACTATTACTGCAAATTTAGCGATCTAACAAATTAGTAAAGCCAAACTCATATTGCTTAATAATAAACGCCCTTGTTTAAATGTTTGCCATCAAATTCGTTACTTTCCAATAGTAGAAATTCTAAGGAAAGTTTATTGCGTTCCATTGAAAGACGGAGTGCATCACGAATAAATTAAATGGAAGTGCCTTATTCTACGTCACTTTGCTCTTCGAAGTACAGAATGCAATCGATGCTTGCGACAAATGTTAGGTATCACTCGAAATCAAACTACAGTCTTTGATTTATGGTTTTCAGCGAAAACCAGGGGGTAAAGATCAGCCCCAAACGGTTTCCTTACCATTCGTGATTCTGTTGCAAACCACAAGCCATTAAAGTATGTGTTTGCAAGTTCAAATGACGTTTTCTACGGTTTAGAATATAAGGATTCCGTGGAGGGTCGAACTTAAATTAGATTTTCTTTATCTAAGCCACAAAAATGGATTAGAAATTTGAACAGGCTGGCCTGAATATGGATACATGTTATAAATATTCTATACATGCTTCAAAAAACAGTTTGTAAACAATAGCCGATGTGCCATCTTGAACGAAGTGCTAATATTTCAGATACTAATTCATAAATACCGAGTTCCGTGGAAGTGTGGCACGATGCTGATTGGTTCTTTGAGTGACAGCATCTTAAGGAAAGATCAGTATAATTTCCAGTATAATTCCCAGTATAATTTCCTTCTGAGAACTTGAAATCTGCTATGCCTATTGTGATGGCCGAATAGGTATCCTGTGTTGAATTCGATATATGAACGAATACAGGATTCTGATGGCCAGCTAGCAACTGTTTTGATACACTATCTGGACTACTTTTAAATCAGAGAGTAGCTTGAGAAACAAATCGTACTACTCAGCAGGACGGGGTGCCCGCGCTCACGACAGCCGTCATAAAATGATGAGCATGACAATCGTTTTCAAGATAGGCGAAATGAGCTTTCTAAGTGTTAAAATATATGTCTACTCTCATTTAAATTGTAGTGAACAGCTGCTCGTATATCACGAATTACCAGCGCATTTGAGGATTATATCGTGAACGCATTGTTCATCGATTTCATCACAATATTTAAAATCATAATCCGAATCCGGAAATGGAATCAGAGCCAGTGTTTTTGAAATTAGCTGAACCTCGACGAGGTAAAAACTTGAGTTATAGGTACAGACTGTCAAAACTCAACTGCAAGGGCCGGTGACCTTGGAACCACTTGGCTGACCGATAAGTGAGGTGGTGAAGTACCTTTTAAGAATAAACCTGTAGTTCGACGAATGAGAACGTAGGTAAATAGCAGACAATGATCATGGTCTTATGGCCAGGTAAGTTGGATTACGGCTTGTGTTATTTCGCGTGCGATTACGTAGAACGGGACAAAACTCAGTCCTAGGTACTGGTGGTTGCGGTATTTCGTCGAATATGTAATCACATGACTCTTGGTTGAACAACTATCATCCCATCCTGACGAAATCATCCTGGTGAGAGCATTGTACCTGAGCTTCGCCCTTATTGGATCTCATCAGCAGTGCATATCCAATGGCCTTGCTAGGGTTTGAACTCAACTCATCTGACATAAGATTTGAGCGTGCTACCACTACTCCACCAACACACACTGGACTTATCCAACCTTTTAACTCCGAACAGATGAACATGTTCGCGCTTGAGTGATGTGAGTTGAGTGCCCGACGCCTTGAACGATGACCAGGAACATACCTTGGTTGTCTCTATCGATTGGCCCGCAAGTCAGGACTCCCCGTTGGGTAGCACCCGTTCAAATGTAAAAACTCCGCTTGTGGATAAATGTGCTATCTTCGAAATCAATTTACATTAGAACTTGCTTCGCTACAGAATGCAAATCCATAGCCAGCATAAACCAGTATTTAAACGTCTGTAATGCGTCTGATTAGTGAGGCGTAATCTGACTATCTAGCTTTCCGATTACTGTGACGCCCAGAAGTTAACAATTGCATGTCTTTCATAGTTTCTGCTAGAAGATGGTGAATTATCAATTGAAATCCTTTCCTGGTTTGTTTCTGTCAGCCTTGGTTTTACGAAAGACTGAAGAGCATCGCGCAGGCTCTGTGCTGGATTGACATCGGACTGGTTTTTACAAATTTAATAACTATTCCAAGGCCGTTTGAACGGTGGTTGTTGCTCCTGTACAACCAAAACGGAGTCTTCTCATGTGAGTGACTCAAGAAACACAAGCCATATTCTCAACAGACAAGCGGGAAACTGGTCTACAGCTTTTTTTGAAACAGATTTTAAAGCAGAATGAATGGCATGAAATTTTTGATGACAGACACATGTCTGCACCAGAAGGAGGATGCAAAATAGAGCCGTTTAAAACTGAACCCATTATACGATATTATTCAGGAGCTAGTAATAGAACCTTTTCGTCCACTACGTTTCCAACCCAAAAGTGTCCAAGATCAGCGAAGGACGCCAAAATAATATCAGAAGTATAGAGTCCGAACATGTAGATTCTAGTGACTTCATGTTCTTCCTGTATCAACGTACTGATTTTGAGGGGCAAGGAGGAGACCAACTGAGTGGGAAGTAACGGTATAGTGGTGTGACGAAGCCACGCAAGCATGCGTCACGTGAACGAATCAACCAATCAGAAATCTCATTCGTACTCACGTGTGATTGGTGTGTGTGGTTATCCTTGCTGGTCGATAAGCGCGGACCGCATGGACCAGATTCACCAGTCCGTGACGCGCCCCGACAGTTGAGCTTAGCACTGCAGCCGCGTTGTGTGGTTGCACAAATCCCCAAACTAGCCACTGAAAATGTTATTCGTTCAGTATCACTCAAGTCGGTAAGAAATAGCTCATAAACACGATACTAAAGATGGCATTTCTGTTCTTAGTCGCAGTCGATCGCCTTCTTTGAAATCGATCATGGGAACAGTAATAGCTCTGTGGAGAAACAACTCAGACAAAGGGGGATTTCATGATTCCCCGGAATTGTCTTCTTGACTAAACTTAAAATTACCAATTTTGACTTCAGTTGCATTAAAACATCTCATATTCATTATCTGTTTGAGTAATTTAGAATCGGTTCGTAACGCGTGAGATGTAGCCGTCTGGTACCGTTTATCTAGTCCCAGCATATTTGGTGCAGTTTAAAAAGCGTTGGAGAAATAAAACCTAGACAGTATGGAGATAAAAACTTCCAAAGAACTAACCAAATGTTGGGGGCCCCGTAATGAATTGGTCTTTCCCGATCCCAGGACTATATCAGATTTATGACCTCAAATAGGACCAAACCGGTATCCAGTTGTCTCCGGACTCCTAGAAATCGTTATCTAACGTATATATAAGGATATTTCTGTTCAAAATTTTCTTTATTAATCAGACAGGAGTTTAAAATCTAGAACTGTTTTTCAGGGCACTGCTCACGAGTAGTATCTAACCTCTGGATCGCAGTAAAGTTTGACAGATGAACGTGACATTCTTGAGGCTTATGGAATATGGGGAAATGCTTTTTCTCCATAAAATGAGCACACTGGTCTCTTCTGAAAATTGAACTCAGTCGGGAATTTGAAATGTATCTAACCGACCGAGGCCCGAGTATAGGTTCCCTTTTTAAGACCAGAAACTACCGAGCATTCCTTCACACAGTAATGCTGTTGGTAGCACTTTGTTGACGATTTCATTCCCTTTTAGGTAAGCGCCAGTCTCGATCTCCCAGCTGAACAAAAAAATCCGAGTTTGAAGGTCAATGTCCAGTCGCAAATTAACTCGGTATCCAAGAAGGTCTGGATAGGAACCTAGCTGAATCTCTGCTTTATGGTATGTGTAGACTTAGAAATTTCATGAGAATTTCATTAAAGCGGGGTTAAGCAACGGCTCCCTATTGGTTACTTTGAAATGAGCCCCCAGAGAGAAGAACCATTTTGTGTAGTAGCACAAGTTGGTTACTTTGAAATGAGCGCCCAGAGAGAAAAAACATTTATCGTAATAGCGCAACGTCGGGGAATTCAATGCATCTTGTTCGACTGCCTACTATCATCACACTAAACATAAGGGCGAGATGGATCAATTGGTTAGAGCGCGAATTTACTGATCGGAAAGTCCGTGGTTCGATCCTGACATCTGCCTCTCGACTTCCCCTGTTTGGGCTTGGGTAACCTGGCAGTATCTCAGCCCTCGTGCCTCCCTCATGTGGCATAGAAGCTAGGCACCGAAAGGGTGCTACAGCTGGGCGGTTTTTTCTACACCGCCCAGAGGATTGATTTGAAAGCTTGGAGCAGGTAGCCAAGTGGGTGGCCAACCGATGGGGCGGAAACGATAGGACAACAAGTGAAAGGTCAGCGGAGTTCGAGACATCGAAATGAAGGAAAGGTTTAAAGCTATCCCAAATGGTTGCGTGGACGTTATGAGAGAGCTTGTAGGTGAAATCAGGTTTACGGGATACGTGGAAATCCACGCGTCCTAGCCTACCACGGTGAAACCAAGCTCAGCGTCTAAGCTTTTCGGACACAGGTTTTATTCGGAACGCTGAGAAGACGCAGTCTTTAACCTGCTCTGATGTGATGATCCTCAGTGAGCCACTGAGTTTCGTACTTTAGAAGCTATCAATGTTACAATAATTTCAATTGATTTATTCATAGTGTTAGGCAGGAATCCACACGGATCCCACCATACCGCACGTCTTTAGGCGCTGCCACGGCCAAGAAGCCTGGCCCGCTCGAGGTTGGCCCGAAATTCGGGACGCTTGCCGGTCCGGCATCAAGACGAGATCTGATTGGTCAACAATCTGGACCCAACAGCCAATCATGACCCAGTATTGGCCAAATGCCGGTTGCCAATGGACCTCCAGAACGCGTCAGAAATTCCAGAAAGTTATAGCCGCTTACGCTATATATACGAAGCGCTGTACAACTGTTCTGATAAGCAGCCGATCGTAGCCATCCGAAGGTTGCGGGTTAGAAATTGCCCACTGGTGTTCCATGAGCCACGCACTGCAGATGATTCACTTGCAAGACAAAATCCTCGTTGATACTTCCAATATACTTGATTCAGCTGGCCATCGAATAGTTTAAGAGGCATCAGCAGAGTGCGGAGTAAAACTGCCTCTAACATCCTTTCTTCAGGAACGTTTGTTTCGGCAGTACTTCAGTCCTCCCTCACTCCGCCTTCCATCAGTCTTGACTGTCTGACAAAAATAAATGAGTTGAACATACAAGTTATCTCCGCTTTGACAGCTTTTCCCGGCGCATCAAACACGTGTCGCAAAATGCAGTCTAAGCCCCTTTGGGCACTCAATGTCTGAATTTCAATTTATTGGGTATCACTGTCCCAGATTTCGCATTCAGCATATTTGTCCATTGTTGTTTCTGAAAATGATCTTTTGAATTTAAACAAGTTAATCAAATTTGACAAATACGTTGTCAAACTGGCACAGATATTTCGGTCTGCTGATGCAGAAAGTGACTCGATCAATCATTGTTTATGGCGTCTGTACTAAAGTACACAATTACCAAGATAGTAGGTTAAATTAGGATACCGAACAAGTCGACCTTGTTGCGATTAAAGTGCGGTCATAATAGGACTGATAGCCACACCGGACGAGGTCATGAGCGGACAGATAGCCACTCCGGACGAGGGAAGTTTTTTGAGAATCTTTGAGACTTGTTCACGTATCTCCAGTTCCGAAAATAGCTATTAATTCCCAGTTTCTCAAGATCTGTAATTTGTGAAGGACTTCAGTAGCATCCTCAATAGTATAAACGGCTAGGCGCACGCTAACACTCAATTAAAGAGGCATGTGACTCCCGAGAAATTTACTCATTTGCAAATCAATTTGGTTTTAGTTAAAGAGGCATATGACTTGTTTTATTGCATCAGAGTCAGTCGGTAAGACCATACTCCCTAAGAGAGAAAATAAAAGTTCAAGCCTCGTGACTCCATGGAGTGAAACTCGACAAAAATGAGGTCCTACTCTTAGGGA